>NC_045958.1:45196186-45306186 GCF_010909765.2 Amblyraja radiata
CACCCGTTCAGAATGTTCTGGAAATAAAGCTGTCGGCAGCTCTATGGAATTCAGGGGACTAGCTTGCCACGTCACACACACACTGACCATCCCCCCTCTCACCACCCCCCTCCCTCTAACCATCCCCTCCCTCCTCTCCCCCCTCCCCTCCTCCCCTCCCCACCTCCCCTAAACCCTGTGACTCATGCAGAAGTGGGACCACGTGAAGGTTCCGATCTCCCGCCCCTGTCCCATTGTGATGTCATATCGTAAGTAAATGAGATCCATTGTGATTGGACATCTGTGAGGTGGTGACTCATGCAGCAGTTTGATTAAAACATTTTTTGATGTTTTGTGAACAATTTTATTCAAAATTGACCAAATCTAGAAGAGTGCATTTATGAAATCGTAAGTTAAATCCGTACCAAAATTGACAAAATCTCCACGTTTTTGTGTCTGGTTTTCGAGGAAATACGTTTCACATGCAAAATGGCACACACACACACACGCACGCACGCACGCACGCACGCACGCACGCACGCACGCACACACACACACACACACACACACACACACACACACACACACACACACACACACACACACACACAAAGTATATAAGGTACACAAAATTGCTGGAGGAACTCAGCGGGTGCAGCAGCATCTATGGAGCTGAGTTATATAGTTAGGCCCTGCTCTCTATGGACATCTATGGACAAAGTATATAGTTAGGCCCTGCTCTCCATCGCGTTAACTACACATTATTAAAAGATTCTCCAGAATGTGAATAGAGCTCCTGGATTGCTTCTCCAGCAATTACATTTTCTTGTCTTCTCTTCCGTCAGCCTTGCCTCACACAAGTGTGAAGAATTCCATTCACTTGTCTCTAATATTTCCCATTGCGCATTGACCAGCAGCTTCCCCCTCCCATTTCCCCATTTTCCCTGCTATCCCAGTTGCAAAATCACATGATTCTCCAAATCTCACCCATCTTTTATCTTGCTCTCTCCAATTTCATCTTGTTCCATGAAACCAACCTTCTACTCACTTGATCATATTACTACCAAACTGTCACCATTCTAACATTCATTCCTGGCCCAAGTGTCTGCTGATATTGTCAATAGTTACGTCTTGTTAAGTATTCAGTTTTTCTTGACCAGGGCGATAGATTTAAGGTAAGGAGATTTATAGGAATATGAGGAACAAATTTTCATTCAAGGATAGTTGAAATCTGAATCACACAGCATGAGAGGGTGGCAGAGATAGGTCTTCTCACAAAATTTAAGTATGGCATAGAAGCTATGGGGTGAGTGCTAGTAAATGGGATTAGTGTATATCAATACTTGCTGGCTGGTGAGAACATGTAGGGCCGAAGGGCATGGTTCTGTGCTGTATTACTTAATGACTCAATGATTTACCCCAGGCTTGAAATCAGAACATAAGAAATAAGAGCAATAGAAAATAAAATAAAATTTGCTGCCGACTTAAAAAAATTCAGAGACTATTAAAAATACAATAAATAACTTAATTTACATTAATAATTTTTTTTTAAATCACCTCAGGAACCTTAATAATTAAAAGAATCTTCTGCTCATGGATAATTAACAGATCCGATACCCATCTTTCATCTTGGCAGTTGCGAAACTCCAATAAAAGCTATGGACAGGAGGAACCTCAACTTGTAGAAATCTGTGAGCAGAGTTTCCAACGTAAATGCTGGTGTATCTCAGGAAACTCGTGCTCTAACACTTGACTAAATGAGAATCCCGGTGCAAAGTTTATAATTCGATAAACCAACCATAATTCATCAGCAAATGTAGGAGGAGGTGTTTGCATAAGGGTGGATCAGAGACCCTGAGTTTGTTTGAATAGAACTTTATATGCTTGCCGGATACCATAGAAAGTTTGCCGATAACATTTTGCCCAATTTCTTTACACCATTTCTCATTTTGGTTTAAGTTTATGATTGTCTATATAATACTACTAGAGCAAGTGGGACCCGTTGGGTCTCTATCACACGGGAGGGCTGGTCCCCAAACGCAATATTCCACCACTCACCCATAGCCCCCAACTGCGCAGGCGTGGCTGACGGGTTCCTGTTGTGACGCCAGAGATTCCCATTGTGACAAGAGTCACGGCAACCCTCCCCAACTCGGCTTCGCCATCCCTCTTCCTCCCCCTATCTTCCTCCATTCCCCTTCATCTGCCAACACTCCCCACCTCATCTTCACCATCCCTCTTCTCTCCCCTCTCCTCCTCCCCTCCTCCACCCTCCCTCACCTCTCCCTCCCTCTCCTTTCCGCTACCCTCAGTCACTCCCTCCATCCCTCCCTCCCTCCCACTCTCCCTCCCTCCCTCCTTTCCTCCCTCCCTCCCTCCCTAACCCCTCTCCCCTCCATACCCCCTCTAACTCCCTGCTCCCCCACTCCTCACTCTCCCCTATCCCACTACCACACTAAACTTAATGTTTAAATAACATTTATCCTCCTCCCCTCCTCCACTCCCTCCCTCTCCTTACAACAATGTAACAAATCTCTCAATGCACTGGGTGGAACACTGTTGACGGACAGTTTATGTAAATGAGATCCCATTGTGACTTCATACGCTGCAAACTGCCAGTGGAACTGCTGAGGAGCAGTTATATAAATGTGATCACATTGTGACGTCATAGCTGCTAACTGCCACTGCAACGTGAATTGATTTTTCTCAACCTGGATTTTGTAGTTAAAAATGTGAATAACTTGTGAAATATACAATCAACCTGAATGAAACTTGATACACCACACCACAGGACAATGGTAAGTAAGGTGGTCCAAAAAATGTAGCTATTGTGTACTGTTTTGGTGTAATTCCGGACATCACAGACACACAGACACATAAACCAGGGCTGCCAACTCTCACGCTTTGAGCGTGAGAATCACGCCCTCAAGCAAACTCTCACGCCCTCACGCTGATCAGAAATTTCTCACGCTCTGTGGTGGGAAATTCTGTGATCAACGAAAATTTAAAAACTCGGATAAACTGCATGGTCCGCGGGTGTTGGAAAGCTGGGGCTGAGGGAGGGATGGGAGCAGAACCAGCGGCGGGAACAGATGCGGGGAGCCGGGACTGTCGAGCGTTTGCTGGACTGACGTGTCGCTCGCTGCAGCTCTGGCCATGGAGCACTCCGGACACTGCAAGTCCCAGGGCGTCGGGGGCGTCGGAGGCGTTGCGCCGCTAACGAGTCTCTGTGCCGAAGGGAAAGACTCTCAAAGGGAGGTAGAGGGAGAGAGAGGGGAAGGAGACAGAGGGGACAGAGAGGGGGGTGAGAGGAGAGAGAGGGGTGAGACAGAGGGGGAGTGAATGGAGAGAGAGAAGAGGGAGAGGGGGGGAAGAGAGGTGGGGAGAGAGGGGGGAAGAGAGAGGGGTGGTAAAAGAATGAGGGGAAAGGGAGAGGGGGAAAGAGAGAAACGGGGGAAAGGGAGAGATATGGGGGGGCAAAGAGAAAGAGGAGATAGAGACAGAGGAGAAAGAGAGAGGAGAGAGAGCCAGGGGGAGAGTGAGGTGAGAGGGAGAAATGGGGAGAGAGTGGGAGAGAGAGGAGGAGAGAGGAGGAGAGTGAGATGAGAGAGAGAGGGGGGAAGAGAGAGAGGTAAGAGGAGAGACAGAGAGAGAGGGGGAGAGAGGGGGAAGCGATGGGGAGAGAGAGAGAGGGGGGAGAGAGAAGAGGGGGAGAGAAAGAAGAAAGAGAGGGGGAGAGGGAGAGTGGGAGAGCGAGTTAGGGGAAAGAGAGGGGAGAGAGAGTTAGGGGAAAGAGAGGGGAGAGAGAGGGAGAGAGGGGAGAGGGGGGAGAGAGAGGGGATGAGAGAGGGGGGAGAGTGAGGTGGGAGGGAGAGAGGGGTAGAGAGAGAGAGGGGTAGAGAGAGGGGAGAGAGAGGGGAAGAGAGGATAGAGAGGGGGAGAGAGAGAGAGGGGGAGAGAGAAGAGAGAGGGAAGTAGAGAGAGTCAGAGGGGGGAGACAGGGGAGAGAGAGGGGGGGAGGAGAGACAGGGAGAGAGGAGAGAGAGAGGGGAAAGAGATGGGGAGGGGAGAGATAGAGGGGGAGAGAGAGGGGGTTGAGGGGAGAGAGAGCGGAACAGAGGGGGGAGAGAGAGAGTCTCTGTGCCGAATTCGCCCAGGCGACCGGCATGGATCAGGCTGCGGCTCGGTGCATCCTGGAGGACAACCAGAGGCTGCTGGAAGTAAGTACCAAGCACTGGGTAGAAACGGTGGAAGATAGTGGACTTCAAATGGGGGTGGTTGGTGAAAGCATCCTGCTTGCCTGCTAGATTTTCACTTACTGTAACTGCAGGAAAAATTTTCCCGATGTTGGGGGCGTTCAGAACCATGGGTCACAGTTTAAGAATAAAGGGGGGGCCAGTTAGGACTGAGATGAGAACAAACTTTCTTCACGCAGAGAGTTGTGAATCTGTGGAATTCTCTACCACAGAAGGCAGTGCAGGCCAATTCACTGGATGTTTTCAAGAGAGAGTTACATTTAGTTCTTGGGGCTAACGACATCAAGGGATATGGGGAAAAAACAGGAAAGAGGTACTGATTTTAGATGAATAGCCATGATCATATTGAATGGCAGTACTGGCTCGAAGGGCTGATGGCCTATTCCTGCACCTATTTTCTGTTTCTATGCTTGAGTATATGGCAATAAAACTCGATCACTTGATTTTGAAGCATTCATGCATGGTGGAGGTATAATGTAGTCATAGAGTGATACAGTGTGAAAACAGGCCCTTTGGCGCAACTTGCCCACACCCGCCAACATGTCCCAGCTACGCTACCTGCTTTTGGTCCATACCTCTAAACCTGTTCTATCCATGTATCAGTCTAACTTTTTCTTAAATGTTGGGATGGTTCCTGCCTCAACTACCTCCTCTGGCAGCTTGTTCCATACACCCATCACCCTTTGTGTGGATAAAGTTACCCCTTAAAAAGTTACCTCTTAAAAATACTTCATACAAAAAACATTGAAATCATACTTCTACAGTGCACTAAAACATGATTTGAATACATCAAATTTCAAAACGTTCCTACCCTGGGAGGGAGGACACCCTTCTTCCACACCCTCTCCCCACTTGGCTGCTCCACTCCCTCACCGGGTACCCCCAAGGCCAGTGATCAGTGATCGCACAGCCTCCCCCCTTTCAAAAACGCTCCAATCCAATTTAAAGCATATATATTACATTCAAGTGTAAGTTAAAAGACTCGCTACAGTATGCACCATATTGCACAATTCCAAGCTGAAAAATGCAAACGTTCCGTACCAATGGGAGGGGGACAACCTCCTCCCCCCCCCCACGGTCGCTATGCTCCCTCGGGCTTGGTCTCTCGCAATTTCTCACTCCCAACTCTCACCCAATGTTGGCAGCCCTGCATAAACACACAGACAGACAGACAGATATAGAAACAAACAAGATGAGAGTTTTAGTAAGAAATGGATGCATAATACGAAACATACATGCAATCAAGCCAGACTTATGTACAATAGGTAGAGCAAAGAGAAAGATACTGAATGCCGATATATATAGTAGATTTCAGCATTGTGGCACACCAGTTTCATAGACAAAGTCCAATGTTCACAATGGGTAAAATGAATCAGAAAGTGCCCCAGATTATGGAAAGACCTTTCAGTAACCGAGGGGAATATACTACTCTTGAGTCTGGTGGTATGCACTTTAAAGCTTCTGTACCTTCTTCCCAAAGGGATGAGGGAGAAGAAGAAATCACTGGGCTATCACAAGTCTTTTATTGCATGGCTGCTTTTCCAAGGCGACTTGAAGTGAAGATGGATTCAAAGAGGAGAGGGGGAGAGGAGGATGAGAGGGGAGAGGAGGAGGGAGGAGTGGAGGAGGGGGGAGAGGAGGAGGGGGGAGAGGGCCAGACCCGAGACAGTGCCGACCCGAGACGGACCAGAGCAGAGACGGACCCGAGAGCTCTAGTACAGGGCCCGATTTGCTTGTTCTTCACTCGCAGCACAGTCTTCAGCTAAAATCTTTGGTCTTCAGTCAACGGGTCTTCTTTTGAATAACGGGGGGAGGAGGGTGGGGTGGGGGGTGACGTCACTCGCAGCGCGAGCAGACGCAGGCAGGCAGATCCATTGTGACGTCATCAGCGAAAAACAGGTTTTTTTATTTCAAAGTTTTAACGGATTTGTGAGCATTTTCATTAATAACAAGAAATAAAGCACAACATTTTCAGATAAGGCGATTTCAGACTCCGGGGGTAAATCTCTACCCGATTATGTAAAAGTTTTACCGTTAGTGCGTCGTTTTTCTGAGAAGATGTGACAACACTCAAACAAGTAAATACACACACACACACACACACACATCCACATACAAGATCAGAGTTTTATAGTTATAAGGAAAGGATATGATAGATAGATAATATCCTCGATTGTAGCAAAGGAAACATCATTTTAAACCATTGCAGATATCACAAAATGAAGAAATGGTGTAAAAAGAACAAGGGTCGTAAGAAATTACAGATTTGTGAAACAGGCAGATGTTTAACACCTGAAAGTTAATGTAGTGTCTGATGTAGTCATGCATTTTAGTGGGAAGAAGGAGAAAAGAGAAGATAAAGCAATTGATCTCGTGATCCGAGTGGTGGCGCCATCGAATGTGGCAGCCTCGCCAGCAGCTGTCTGTCCTTTCATCCTTTTTGTTATTTTTAGTCTGTCTTAAAGTTTGTTTTTGGAGGTCTTTTAGTCTTTTTTATGTGGGGGGAGTTGGGGGGGAGGGGGAAACTTTTTCTTAGTCACTACCTGGTCGAGGATGCGTCTTTCCTCCGAGCCGCATTCTTCCCCCTCCTCGCGGCCTACCATCTGGATTGGCGCGGCCTTTCCTGCCGGAGACCGGCCCGGGCTTCAGCTTCAGCAGCGGCGGCGCAGAACTGGATTCCATCGCGGAGTGAGCGATGCTTTACCAGGTCGCCGTGTTGGAGATCCAGAGTGCTGGGACTGCCGACTTTCACACCGTGGAGATGTGGTCTGCGGAGCTTCCAGCCGCGGGTGGCGCTGACTTTGACATTGCGGAGCCTGGGATCCTTGCCGGGGTCGCCAATGTTGAATCTCCGCCCAGCTCAGCCTGTGGACTTTGGGAGCCACGGTCTCCGGTAGGAAGCGGCCGATTTGGAGGCTCCAGGCCGCTGAGAGTGTTCTTTCGTTCGAGGGCCTGAAACATCGGGCCGCCATTGCGGTGACTGCGGAGGCCTCAATAGGCGCCGACCACGGGTAAACAGAAGAAGAGGACTGAACTTTGGTGCCTTTCCTCACGGTGGGAAACATTGATTCCGCTGTGGGGGGATGTTTTTTATGTTTTATGTTAAATTCTAAAGTGTTGTGTTTATCTTATTTGTGTGCTGCATGGTAACTCAAATTTCACTGCACCAATTGGTATATGTGACAATAAATGTCCTTTGTCCTTTGTCCTTTGAATGAACATTATGAACAGCCAAAAACTTTGAAGGTGACAGAAAAAGTCAGCTTATTAAATATGGAAGAAAAAAAACTCTGGCATTAGTAGAGTAAGCAGAGATTAAAATAAGTCAAGGAAGTTGTGAAAAATCTTTGTATAATTTTGGTCTGGGGGCATTGACTGTTGTACAATGTTTTTGGAGCACAATAGCATCTCATCCAATACTTGATGCTGGGCTACTGAAATAACTGATAACCATGGTAATGGTGTGATGAGAAGCTGTTGTAATCCCAATGATTTTGTATATGAATTGGTGAGCAATATTCTGCTGTTGATAAGACTGTCATTATTTGATATCCGGCCCATTATGGTAGTATCTTCCACAAATTTGTAAATTGAGTTGGATTTGTACTTGGCAGCACAGTCGTAGGGGTGTAAGGAGTAAAGAAAGGGGCTGAGAAAGCATCCTTGTGAAGTACCAGTAATGAGGATTATCGTGTAAGGTGACTTCTCACCTATACCCACTGATTGTGGTGTGTTGGTCAGGAAGTCGGTTACGTGTTCGGCACGGACTAGAAGGGTCGAGATGGCCTGTTTCCGTGCTGTAATTGTTATATGGTTATAAGTCAAGGATCCAATTGCAGAGATAAGTGCTGACCGTTTTATGAGTTTTGAGATGAGCTAGGATAGGATGATGATACTGAAAGCAGATCAGCAGTCTATGAATAGTTGTCTGACGTAGGTGTCTCTGTTATCCAGGTGTTCCAGGCATGAATGTAAGGCCAGGGAGATAGCAATAACCCTGGACCTGTCGTGGTAGTAGGTGAACTGCAGTGGATCAAGGTTGCTTGGTAGACTGGATTTAATGTCTTCATAACTTCTCAAAGCACTTTTTGGTGGTGGACAAAAATGCTGGAGAAACTCAGAGGGTGAGGCAGCATCTATGGACTGAAGGAAATAGGCAACTTTATGATGGTGGATGCCAATGCCACTGGACGTTAGCCATTAATGCATGATAACTTGCTTCTTTTCGGCAACAGGATGATAGTGGTCTTCTTGAAGCAGGTTGGCACCTCAGAACGGTGTGGGGAGAGATGAAAGATGTCCGTGAATAATCCCACTAGTTGGTCTGTGCAATTCCTAATGATGCGGCCAGGGACCATATCTGGGCCAGTTGGTCTCTGTGGGGTCACCCACAGGAAGGCCAATCTAACTTCTGCCACAGTGACCTTGGGAAGAGGCACACTTGAGTTTGATGGGATGGATGCCATTGGTTCTCCACTCTTCCCTTTGATATGACTTAGCCACACCTGGCCTTGCTTTAGTAGTTTCAAAATGTTCCCTGCATCTGAGTTTCTAATTTAATGACTTTTTTTCTGGACGCAGTCAAACTCTGCATTAATGGACAGTTGTGTTCCCTGAAACCAGTCCGTGTCATGATTTTCATGCACAAACATATGTCATCTGCGCATGTGTGAAGAAACATGTCGGAAAAGCTAATTTTTGTATTTATTCATTTACCTCTTTATCACTTAATTCCGTAAGTGCAAATTTTCTTCCATATCTCAAATTTTTGGGTTGTGATGTATGAATTACATATGAGTGAATGTTCATTATCCACATAGCCGTAAAGTGGTGATTGCCTGTATTTTTGGTTTAAAATAGTGTAAACATTACAGTATCCGTCTTGTAGTCATGTACACCTTCCTGGAATTATGGAAAGATATCTCTGTTCATCCAAAAGGATGGCAGCAATCAGTGGCATAAAGCCGGATAACCTGCTGATGATGATCCACCCCATGGAGAAATTAATACTTTTAACTGACAGAGATGTAGTCCAAGAGCCATACAGCACTGAAACAGGTCCTTCAGCCCAACTACTCCATGCCAAACAAAATGCTCCATCTAAGCTAGTATCATTTAACTCCATTCGGCCCATACCCCTTTAATTCTTTGCTATCCATGTGCCTGTCCAAATGTCTTTTAAATGTTGTTTTGTACCACCTCAACTACATCCTCTTGCAACTCATTCTATATACCCACCGCACACTGTGAAAAAGTTTCCCCTCAGGTTCCTATTAAAGTTTTCTCCTCTTACCTTAAACCTATGGCCTCTATTTCTTAATGCACATGTGGAAAAAGACTCTGTGCATTCACCCAGTCTATTCCCCTCATCATTTTCAGGTTTTGTTTTGTCACATGTACCAAGGTACAGTGAAAAGCTTTGTTTCCCATGCTATTCAAATAGATCAGATATGCCATACATAAATACAATCTGTTCAAAACCAAGTACAACACATGCAGTAAAGTAGAAGAAACAGTGCAGAATATGTTTCTCAGCATTGTAGTGCATCAGTTCCATTGACAAAGTCCAAAGTCCACAATGGGGTAGGGGTGAATCAGACAGTACCCTTGCTGAAGGACTGTTCAGAAGCCTAATAACTGTGGGGAAGATGCTATTCCTGAGTCTGGTGGTACATGCTTTCAAGTTTGTATCTTCTGCCAGATGACAGTAGGGTGAAGATGGAATGACAGGGTTGGGACTACTCTTTGATTATGTTGGCTGTTTTTCTGCGACAGATGGAGTTAATGGTTGGGTGTCTGCTCTGTGTGATGGACTGAACAACATCTGCATCTCTTTAATTTCTTGCAGTCTTGGGCAGAGCTGCTCTGAAACCAACCTATGATGCAACCCGACAGTGTGCTTTCTATGGTGCATCTGTAGTAGTTTGTAAGAATCACTGGAGAGATGGTGAATTTCCTCAGTCTTCTCAGGAATTAAAGGTGTTGATGTGGCTTCTTGCCATCGACTAAAGGGCCTGTCCCACGAGCATGCGACTGCGTGCGGCAAGCGCGACCAAACCGGAATCGTGGGCCGCGCGGAGGTCGAGTGATCCCGTACGAGTTGACGTGAAGTTCGAGCGAAGTCCGCTGGAAGTTCACGCTAGGCGTACGCCGTCAAGATGCCCGTCGAGGAGGTGTGTATGGTCTCAATGCGGCTGCGGGCTGGCAGGCCGTTGCCGCACGAAACTTTTGAACAGTGTCAGTTTTTCAGAGCCCCACACGATGTCGGGACCAGCTCCGCACAACTCCATACGGCTCTGGCGATTGAAGTGGGACCGGCCCCGCGAGGCCGTATGGCTCAAGCGACCACGTTAGGTCGCGCTTGCTGCATGCGGTCGCATGCTCGTGGGACAGGCCCTTTAGAAGTCAGCTAAGGTGGCACAGTGGTGCAGCTGATAGAGTTGTTGCCTCACAATGCCAGCGACCCTGTTCGATCCTGACCTTGTGTATTGTCAGTGTGGAGTTTCCATGTTCTCCCTGTGGTGACATGGGTTTCCTCTGGGTGCTCTGGTTTCCTCCCACATCCCAAGGGTATCGTTTTGTGGGTTAATTGGCCTCTGTAAATTGCCCCGAGTGTGACAAGAATGGATGAGAAAAAGGAGATCATTTTAATTTAGTTTATTTTTGTCACTTGTATCAAGGTACAGTGAAAAGCTTTTTTGATACATGTTATCCAGTCATCAAAAATATATATACATGATTACAATCAAGCCGTCCACAGTGTGCATGCACAGGATAAAAGGAATAACAATAATCCAAATTCGGCCTCACCAATATCTTGTACAACTGTAACATAGCGTCCTAACCTCTATACTCAGTTCCCTGATTGATGAAGGGAATGTGCTCAAGGTGCATTGTTTCACCACCCTATCCATCTGTGTTGCAACTTTCAGAGAATGATGCACATGTACAATCATCTCTCTGCTTTGGGGCAATCCGCAGGCTCCCACGCTTCACCGTGAAAGTCCTGCTCTGGTTTGACTTCCCAAAATGTAACACCTCACGCTTGCTTGAATTAAACACCATTAGCCATTCCTTGACCCTCTTGGCCAGCTGATCAACATCCCACTGGAATTACTGACATCATCACTATGTATGATCCCACCTATTTTAGTGTCATCTGCAAACTTACTTATTATCATGGTTAATACATTCTGATATTGATATAGATGACAAACAGCACTAGGACAAACAACACGGGCCCCTGAGGCACACCACCAGTCACGGGCCTCCAGTGCAAAATGTTGGTCGGTGTGGGTAAAGTGGACCAAAGGACTTGTTTCCACACTGTATCACTCTATGACTATGATTCTAAATTCATGAAACACAATCTCTCGTAAACAAAACCTTGTTGACCATTTCTAATCAACCCTTATTGATCCAAATGCATGCAAATTGTATGCAAACGCCCCAACACCAACAATAAATATGTGGATTTCAAATATGTTCAAAATGCTACACCTGGAAGATATGAGATTCCTTCTAGCAGGCAAACCAGGCCATTTCCAAAAGATTTGGTCTCCATTTATCGACTTACAACAAATATAAGGTGCAACAGAATTCTGAAAATAAATGGTTTCAGGACCTGGTGAGGGGTGAGGAAAAATACGAAGTTGGTATATCCCTTTTATCTCTCTTTTTTTAACATAATATTTCTGTTTTCTTTTTCACTTTTTCTTTTTCTATGGCTTACTTCTTAATTCTTTTTCGAATTTTTCGTATTTAAGGGTCTCTTTTGATCACTCTTTCACACACTTACTATCCTATTTCTCTCTCTTTACTTTTCTGCTTTTTAAAGTTTAAAATATGAAGTGGTACAGGAAATGTATTATGTTATTTTTGGTTTATATTGTTGTAATGTACACTACTTTTAATAAATAAAATTATTAAAAAAAACAATTGTATGTCTGAGGATGGATTACAAGAACTTAGTGAGCTAATTAACATGGAGTTTATTTAACAATGTTGCTTTTTGTGCTTAGGGCACGCATGGACAAATTTCAACTTTGTCGAGTATTGTAGCCAGTACTGTAACTTGATGAAGAAACCTGCTGGGCAGTTTAGCAGGCTTTCAGAGCATTTTACTTCAGCACGACAGCCGGGACGCAGTCAGTGTCATGAGATTTGTTGTGGCTAGTGTCCTCTTTCATTTATTGGCGATATGGATCCACCTGAATGATTGGCATAGCTTATTTTTTGAAACATAAGAATTTGTTTTGATCTGGAATGTATTGCCAAGAAAAGTGGTGGAAGCTGATGCAGTTAAAAACAAATTACAGGGATAATGGAAAAACAATGGGGGAGTGGGATTAATTAAATACATTTTCAAAGAGCTGGCACTTCCAAATGGCTTTCTGTGGTGCATACTTTCTGCATTATTTATTCATTGGATGTAGACAACACAGGCAATGCCAGCATTTATTGCCCATTCCTAATTGCCCCTGAACAGAAGAGGCAGTTAAAACCTAAACATTTGGTGGGAGTGGAATTACACATGGGACAGACCTGCTAAGGACAGCAGATTTCTTTCCAAGAGTAAAAATAGAGTTTTTTTTTGCAACAATCCAATAACTTGATGGTTGAGATTGTCCTTCCTTTAAACATTTTAGATGATTTTAATTATTTGAATATAAATTCCCCTGCTTCCTTGGTGTGATTTGAACATCTCTCAGGGGTAATGGTCCAGAAATATGTTGCTAATTCAATAATTTCAACACTGCCCCATCATAGTTTTTGTTCTTTTTTTTCTCTTGTTAAACCTAATTTATAATTCTATATTGAATATATGTGCTCTACACAAAATTCCAGCGCCTGCAGTGTCTTATCTGTGTCTCTATCTTAAAATTATATTGCAAGAGACAGAAAGAAGCATTATAAAGTTGAGTAGATAGATAGATAGATAAATACTTTATTAATCCCCTTATTCAGGGGAAATTCTGATGTCCTTGCAGCACACTAATAAAAATACAACACAGTATTCATAAAGAAATTCAACACTAAAACATCCCCCCACAGTGATTCCCACTGTGGGGGAAGGCACAAAGTCCAGTCCCCATCCTCTTGTCCACCCATAGTCGGGCCTATTGAGGCCTCCACAGTCGCCGCCACGGCGCCCGATGTTCTCGCCGGGTGATGGTACAGCGTCAGGAGAACCCCCAGCGGCTTGGGGTGCCAGGAACGGCCGCCTTCCCACCGGAGACCGCGGCTTCCAAGCCAACAGACCACGCCAGACGGAGCTCCGCACACTGGTGATGATCTCGGCGAGATGTAAGTTCAAGCGTCGCAGCTGGCCGCTCCGCAGAACCGCGGCTCCACGATGTTTTCCTCGGCGGTACCAAGCATACTGGAGTCCCAGCGCGGCGACCCAGGAAAGGCATCGCCCGCTCCGCAATAGCGCTCCAGCGCTGCACTGCCGCCAAAGCCGATGTTCTGCGCCGCCGCCGCCAACGCTGACGTTCTGCGCCGCCGCCAAAGCCGATGTTCTGGCCAGGTCCCCTCAGGGAAACGTCGCTCCAGGACCCGCTGGTAGGCCGCGAGGACAGGTCGAAGACGCTGCTCGGAGGAAGGCAACCCCTCCGACCAGGTAGGGACTTAGAAAAGCAGTTTCCCTCTTCCCCCCCACCACCCCCCACACATAAAAGATTTAGACCCCCTGACTGTACACTTAACGAACTAAAAATAATAAAAAAGAAGGGGAAAAAACGGACAGCTGCAGGACAGGCAGCCGTTCAGGACAGTGCCTCCTCCTCAAGGCACACAAATAGGATATTAAGAGGAGAAAAAGTGATGGTGAGTGTAGATTGTTGGATTTGGTTTTGTGCGGACTGTCTAGAGGGTCTATAAATTCTGCTGTTCTGCATGCGTGTACTGCCTCATCTAGTGTCAAATCTGGCTTTCTCAGAAGCTCTGATCTGAGCTTTTGGTTGCTCATGCCATTCACTAGAATGTCCCTCGTTAACTGATCAGTTAGCTGGTCAACCGGCATATCTTGGAATCGGCTTCGCTGGGCCATATACATCAAATCTGAGATAAACTAGTCTACTCGTTCGCCAGGGAGCTGACGACGATAGAAAAACCTTGCCCTGTCCAAAATGTGATTTGAGGGCAGGTCACAGATCTGGCTTAGTTTACGTAGCAGAACATTGGGGTCGTCGGGAGATTCAGCTGGGGTTATTACCTGGCCGTTGGCACAGAGGGCAGCCGGAGCATAGCGGAATGTACTGGATACTTTCAAGAGAGAGCTAGATAGGGCTCTTAAAGATGGTGGAGTCAGACTCATAACTCTGTTTGAAAAGTGTTTCCTCATCTCCGTTCGAAATGGCTTACCCCTTACTCTTAAACTGTGGCCCCTGGTTCTGGACTCCCCTAACATTAGGAACATGTTTCCTGCTTCTAGAGTGTCCAAACCATTAATAATCGTATACGTTTCAATATGATCCCCTCTCATCCTTCTAAACTCCTGAGTGTACAAGCCCAGCCGTTTCATTCTTTCAGCATATGACAGTCCCGCCATCCCGGGAATTAACTTTCTGAACCTAAGCTGCACTCCCTCAATAGCAAAAATGTTCTTCCACAAATTTGGGGACCAAAACTGCACACAATACTCCAGGTGTGGTCTCACTAGGGGCCTGTACAACTGCAGAAGGACCTTTTTGCTCCTCTACTCAACTCCTCTTGTTATGAAGGCCAAAATGCCATTCGCTTTCTTCACTGCCTGCTGTACCTGCATGCTTACTTTTATTGACTGATGAACAAGGACCCCCCAGATCCCGTTGTACTTCCCCTTTTCCCAACTTGACACCATTTACATAATAATCAGCCTTCTTGTTTATGCTACCAAAGTGGTTAACCTCACACTTATCCACAATAAACTGCATCTGCCATACATCTGCCCACTCACCCAACCTGTCCAAGTCATCTTGCATTCTCATAGTATCCTCCTCACATTTCACACTGCCACCCAGCTTTGTGTCATCTGCAAATTTGCTAATGTCACTTTGAATCCCTTCATCTAAATCATTGATGTGTATCATAAATAATTATGCCCTTCATAAATCCATGCTGACTTCGACTAATCCTGTTACTGCTATCGAAATATGCCTCCATTTCATCTTTTATGATTGACTACAGTATCTTCCCCACCACCGATGTCAGGCTAACTGGTCTATAATTCCGTGTTTTCTCTCTCACGCCTTTCTAAAAAAGGTGGATAACATTAGCTACCCTCCAATCCCCAGGAGCTGATCCTGAATCTATAGAACATTGGAAAATTATCACCAATGCGTCCACGATTTCGAGAGCCACTTCCTTAAGTACCATGGGATGCACAACATCAGGCCCTGGGGATTTATCAGCCTTCAGTCCCATCAGTCTACCCAACACCATTTCCTGCCTAATGTGATTCTCCTTCAGTTCCTCCATCACCCCTGATACTCTGGCCTCTAGTACATCAGGAAGATTGTTTGTGTCCTCGTTAGTTAAGACAGATCCAAAGTACCTGGTCAACTCATCTGCCATTTCCTTGTTCCCCATAATAAATGTACCTTTTTCAGTCTTCAAGGGTCCAACTTTGGTCTTAACTATTTTCCTCTTCACATACCTAAAGATGCTTTTACTATCCTCCTTTATATTCTTGGCTATCTTTCCTTCTTACCTCATCTTTTCTCCCCCTATTGCCATTTTAGTTACCTTCTGTTGCTCTTTAAACATTACCCAATCGTCTTGCTTCCTGCTCATTTTTGCTATGTTGTACTTCTCTTTTATTTTTATACTGTCCCTGACATCCCTTGTCAGCCACGGTCGCTCCTTACTCCCCTTGGAATCTTTCTTCCTCTTTGGAATAAACTGATCCTGCACCTTCTGTATTATTCCCAGAAATGCCTGCCATTGTTGTTCCACTGTGATCCCTGCTAGGGTATCTTTCCAGTAAACTTTAGCCAGCTCCTCCCTCGTGGCTCCATAGTCCCCCTTGTTCAACTGTAATACTGACCCCTCCGATTTACCTTTCTCCCTCTCAAATTGTGGACTCAAACTTACTATATTATGGTCACTGCCTCCTAATGGCTCGTTAACCTCAAGTTCCCATATCAAATTACACAACACTAAATCCAGAATTGCCTTTTCCCTGGTAGGCTCCAGTACAAGCTGCTCTAAGAATCCATCACGGAGGCACACCCTTTCTTGGGGTCCAGTACCAACATGATATTCCCAGTACACCTGCATGTTGAAATCTCCCAAAACAACCGTAGCATTACCTTTATGACATGCCTATTTTAACTCTTGATTCAACTTGCACCCTATATCCAGGCTACATTTTGGGGGCCTGTAGATAAGTCACATTAGGATATTTTTACCCTGACATTTTCTTAGTTCTATCCATACTGACTCCACATCTCCTGTTTCAATGTCACACCTTGCAATGGACTGAATTTCATTCCTCACCAACAGAGCTCCCCCACCCCATCTGCCCACCTGTCTGTCTTTTCAATAGGAGATATTCCCTTGAATATTCAGCCATGTCTCTGTAATTCCCACAACATCATACTTGCCAATTTCTAACTGAGCCTCGAGCTCATCCACTTTATTTCTTATACTTCGCGCATTCATATACAACACTTTTACTTCGGTATTCTCCTCCCCTCTCACACCGCTCACAATTGGCTCTGACCTTACTCTCTTATCCCTTCTCGAACTTTCCATTCCATTAATTCGGGAATCTTTTGTAACTTTTCCTGTACTCACTTCCCCTGTAACTCCATCTTTATACTCCCAATTTGTCAATCCCTCCCCCCCACTATTTAGTTTAAATCCACAAGTGTAGCCCTAGCCATGGGCGGAAATCCTGGGGGGATGGGGGGACACGTCCTCCCCCATGCTTTGAGGGGTGGGGGACAATCTCCCCCATGTTTTGTAATCCGGACTTTATCAGACGCTTTCTAAAGACTGAATCAGCCTGTTCGCGGGGCCTTTCAGTGCCCGGCGCGGCTTAAAATTAAACCGCTGCATCAAGGCGATTGAGGCTCCCAATGTTGAAGCCCCCGCCGACCCATGAAAGGCCCCCCGAATGGGCCAATTCAAGCCCCACGACCCGGGGCGGACGAGGGTGCTGCTGCTGGAGTTCAGAGTCGGACACCAACCAGGTCAGCTCCCGATGTTATTGTCCACAGGGCCCACGGCTGAAGCCTCGCTGTGTGTGTGTAAACATGAGCGCACGTGCCTGTGTGTGTGAGTGCCCATTCGCGCGCATGGCCGCCAAGGAATTGTGTCACCCCCATGTTTTGATAGCGATTTCCGTGCCTGGCCCTAGCAAGCCTGCCTGCCAGAACGTCAAGTCCTCCCTTAACCTTCTGCGCTCCAAAGAATAAAGAATAAAGCCCTAACTTATTCAACCTTTCTCTGTAACTTAGTTGCTGAAACCTAGGCAACATTCTAATAAATCTCCTCTGT
Organism: Amblyraja radiata; assembly: GCF_010909765.2. Taxonomy (NCBI): domain Eukaryota; kingdom Metazoa; phylum Chordata; class Chondrichthyes; order Rajiformes; family Rajidae; genus Amblyraja; species Amblyraja radiata. The sequence goes on from NC_045958.1 coordinate 45,213,907, forward strand.
ACTCTCTCTATTTTGTTGACATCCTTCCTATAATTAGGCGACCAAAATTGTACACCATACTCCAGAATTGGCCTCACCAATGCCTTGTACAATTTTAAAATTACATCCCAACTTCTATACTCAATGCTCTGATTTATAAAGGCCAGCACACCAAAAGCTTTATTTACCACCCTATCTACATGAGATTCCACTTTCAGGGAACTGTGCACAGTTATTCCCAGATCCCTCTGTTCACCTGCATTCTTCAATTCCCTACCATTTACCATGTACGTCCTATTTTGATTTGGCCTGCCAAGATGTAGCACCTCACACTTATCAGCATTAAACTCCATCTGCCATCTTTCAGCCCACTCTTCCAACTGGCATAAATCTCTCTGTAGACTTTGAAAATCTACTTCATTATCCACAACCCCATCTATCTTAGTATCATCTGCATACTTACTAATCCAATTTACCACCCCATCATCCAGATCATTGATGTACATGACAAACAACAGTGGACCCAACACAGATCCCAGGGGCACCCCACTAGTCACTGGCCTCCAACCTGACAAACAACCATCCACCATTACTCTCTGGCATCTCCCATTCAGCCACTGTTGAATCCATCTTGCTACTCCACCAGATTAGTCAAACATGACCTTCCAGGCACAAATCCATGTTGACTGTTCCTAATCAGACCCTGTTTATCCAGATGCTTATATATATTATCTCTAAGTATCCTTTCCATTAATTTGCCCACCACTGACGTCAAACTAACAGGTCTATAATTGCTAGGTTTACTCTTAGACCCCTTTTTAAACAATGGAACAACATGCGCAGTACGCCAATCCTCCGGCACTATTCCCGTTTCTAACGACATTTGAAATATTTCTGTCATAGCCCCTGCTATTTCTACACTAACTTCCCTCAATGTCCTAGGGAATATCCTGTCCGGACCTGGAGACTTATCCACTTTTATATTTCTCAAAAGTGTCAGTACTTCCACTTCTTTGAATCTCATAGTTTCCATAGCTACTCTACTTGTTTCCCTTACCTCACATAATTCAATATCCTTCTCCTTGGTGAATACGGAAGAAAATAAATTGTTCAATATCTCCCCCATCTCTTTTGGCTCTGCAGATAGCTGTCCACTCTGACTCTCTAATGGACCAATTTTATCCCTCGTTATCCTTTTGCCATTAATATATCTGTAGAAACCCTTTGGATTTATTTTCACCTTACTTGTCAAAGCAACCTCATATCTTCTTTTAGCTTTTCTAATTTCTTTCTTAAGATTCTTTTTACATTCTTTATACTCCTCAAGCACCTCATTTACTCCATGCTGCCTATAATTATTGTAGATCTCTCTCTTTTTCCGAACCAAGTGTCCAATTTCCCTTGAAAACCATGGCTCTTTCCAATTTTTACTATTTCCTTTCAACCGAACAGGGACATCCTTCCTCTTCTTCCCGATGTCGTCCGTACCCATGTGCACAACTACTGTCGGCTGTTCAACTTCCCTCTCGAGGATGTTCTGAATTTAGTTTCTGATATCTTGAACCATGGCACCTGGGAGGCAACAAACCATCCTCGAGACTCGTCTGCCGCCACAGAATCTCCAGTCCACACCTCGGATAATGGAGTCGCCCACCACTATAGCTCTGCCGGACGTTGGTCTCGCCGGTCGATATTCATCTCCAGGATTGGAGCCACCGATGTGTCCGCTGCTCGGACTGGAAGTGTTGTCTCCCCTGACAGCTCCCAAGAGGGCGTACCTGTTTTCATTAGGCACAGCCACCTGGGTCTCCTGCACTCCACGGTTACTCCCCTTTCTCTCAGTCACAAACCTTCGTTCTCCCTGTATCCTTGGCGTGACAACCTCATTGTAGGTCCTGTCCAGGAAACTCTCATTATCCCGGATGGCCCCGAGGTCATCCAGCTGCTTCTCCAGTGCCCCAGCACGGTCCTTCAGGAGTTGAACCTGGAGTATGTGAGATACATAGAGAAGCTTTGGAAAAGAGAAATGCTCCTTCAGAAATCAAAATATAATGAATGGGTCCTAAACTAGTGAAAGATATAGGAAGGAAGAAAAAATGTGTGAGAAAAATTTGTTGATTCAAGAGAAAAACATAGGGGGGTGAAGGAGAAGAGAGTAAAAGAGAGAGTGAGTAAAATGGACAAAGAGGAAAAAGCACAAAGAAATAGAAGCGAGATTGCAAGGTGCTTAATCGAGTCATATGGAGAAAAGGAGATTCATGGAAAAGATGTCTACTGGGAAGTAAAGCATAACTGATGCAAGTGTGGGAAAGTCAGAGAGATAAAGATTTGAGGGAATGATAAAAAGGCATTAAATGATATCTATGGAAATGTGTTCAGAGGTCAGAGTCATAGAGTCATACAGTGATACAGTGTGGAAATAGGCCCTTCGGTCCAACTTGCCCACACCGGCCAACACTGGCTCCAGCTGCCTGCGCTTTGTCCGTATCCCTCTAAACCTGTCCTATCCATGTACCTGTCTAACCGTTTCTTAAACATCGGGATAATCCAAGCCTCAACTACCTCATCTGGCAGCTTGTTCCATACACCCACCACCCTTTGTGTGAGGAAGTTATCCCTCAGATTCCTATTAAATCTTTTCCCCATCACCTTGAACCTATGTCCTCTGGTCCTCAATTCCCCTACTCTGGGCAAGAGACTCTCCCCGATCTATTCCTCTCATGATTTTATACACCTCTATAAGATCACCGCTCATCCTCCTGTGCTCCAAGGAATAGAGACCCAGCCAACTCAACCTCTCCCTATAGCTCACACTAGCCCTGGCAACATCCACGTAAATGTTTTCTGAACCCTTTCAAGTTTGACAATATCTTTCCTACATCATGGTGCCCAGAATTAAACACAATATTTTAAATGCAGTCTCACCAACGTCTTATACAACTGCAACATGACCTCTCAACTTCTATACTCAGTGAGTAAGATACAAGGAATGGTAGGGTAATATATTATATGATGGGAAGTGAGATAAACAAGGAATTAGGTGCAAGGTGAGAGATACAAGGAGTTTGCCAGCAAAACAGAACAAAGACATGTTTTTTCACTGCCTGCTAGTAAAATGGAATTACATGCTTTTGAGTGGAAATCTTCATTTACCTCTTACATGACATGAGAACATAAATAGGAGATCGGAAAGCCATTTGACCCTTTAAACCTGCTTCTCCAATTATTAAGATCATGACTGATTTTCTAACAGCATCATTATCCCCATGAGACGATTCCTCAAGAAGCCTATCCATCAGTATTTTATATGTTCACACAGCCTCCACTTTATAGCCTTCATCGCCCTCCAGGGAAGAAAATTCCACACATCCTCTGAGTGAAGATATTTATCTCAATCTCAATCTTAAATAGCCTAACACTTATTCTGAAATTGTGCCCTCTAGATTTAGACTCCTTAGTCAGGCAAACAACTTCCCAATAGTTTAGTTCAAAGATACAGAAGGTAAACCAATCAATCAATCAACCAACCAACCAACCAACCAACCAACCAACCAATCAATCAATCAATCAATCAATCAATCAATCAATCAATCAATCAATCAATCAATCAATCAATCAATCAATCAATCAATCAATCAATCAATCAATCAACCAATCAATCAATCAATCAATCAATCAATCAATCAATCAATCAATCAATCAATCAATCAATCAATCAATCAGTTTTATTCGTCAAGTCCATGCCGACCTGTTCACATTAGTTCTATGTTATCCCACTTTCGCATCAACTCATTTCACACTAGTGGCATTTTACAAAGGCACATTAAACTACAAACCCACACGTCATTGCGAAGTGGGAGGAGACCGGAGGACCTGGAGGAAACCCATGCGATCACAGGCAGAATGTGCAAACTCCTGGTCAGTCAAACGCTTTAAGAATTATTATTTAATCACTCTCTTAATGATTTATAACTGTTCTATTCTTTCTCTATCATTATTTCTAAAAAAAATAGTAGATAAGTATTACTAGTGTTTTACTTAATGCAAATTGAATTAATTTGATATAAAGTTGTTTGAAGCATTGTAATTGATTACCTTTAATAAAAAAATATATTAAAAAAAAAAAAAGAATTACATATATTTTGACAAGGGAATAACTGAATGAGATAGCATTAGGCGTATGTGATAGAACCTCCAGGTAGGGACGTGAAAGAGGTAATTGGTTCAACAGGGTCCGATATCAGTGGTGAAGTATCTTTTCTTAACTCTGGACATTTGGGCTATTTAGCTCCTGTATCTTCTCCCAGAAGGTAATAGAAAGAAAAGGGAATGGCCAGAGTGGGAGGTGTATTTCATAGGCTGAAGAAGTCAACGAAGACTGTGGCCAGTTAATTAGTGCATGAAGAACGAAGGTTTGTGACTGAGAGAAAGGGGAGTAACCGTGGAGTGCAGGAGACCCAGGTGGCTGTGCCTAATGAAAGCAGGTACACCCCCTGGGGACCTGTCGGGGGAGACGACGCTTTCAGTCCGAGCGGCGGACACGTCAGTGGCTCGAATCCTAGAGATGAATATCGACCGGCGAGACCGATGTTGGGCAGAGCCATAGCGGTGGGTGACTCCATTGGTCGAGGTTTGTTGCCTCTCTGGTGCCAGGGTTCAAGATGTCATGCACCAAATTCCGAACATCCTCGAGAAGAAAGGTGAACAGCCGGCAGTAGTTGTGCACGTAGGCACAAACGACATCAGGAAGAAGAGGAAGGAGATTCTCCAACGTGAGTTCAGAGAGTTAGGAAGAAGACTGAAAAGCAGAACTTCTAGGGTGGTTATCTCTAGATTGCTGCCAGTACCTCGTGCTAGTGAGGACAGGAACTGGGAGATACGGCCTCTGAATGTGTGGTTGAGGGGCTGGTGCAGGGAGCAAGGATTTAGATTCATAGACCATTGCGATCTCTTCTGGGGTAGAGGTGACCTGTACAAAAGGGACGGGTTACACCTTAACTGGATGGGGACCGACATTCTGGCAGGCAGGTTTGCTGGGGCTACACGTGTGGGTTTAAACTAAACAGTGGGGGGGAGGGATTGACAAATTGAGTGTTTAAAGATGGAGTTGAAGGGGAAGTGAATACAGGAATAATTACAAAAGACTCTCAAATTAATGGGAAGGAAAGTTTGAGAAGGGATAAGAGAGTAAGGTCAGGGCCAATTGTAAGCGGTGTGAGAGGAGAGGTGAATACCGAGGACAAAGTGTTGTATATGAATGCACAAACTATAAGAAATTAAGTGGACGAGCTTGCGGTTCAGTTAGAAATTGACAAGTATGATGTTGAGGGAATTACAGAGACATGGCTGCAAGAGGGCCAGGGCTGGGAACTGAATATTCAAGGGTATACCTCCTATCCAAAAGACAGACAGGTGGGCAGAGGGGGTGGGGTAGCTCTGTTGGTGAGGAATGAAATTCAGTCCCTTGCAAGGGGTGACATTGAAACAGGAGATGTGGAGTCAGTATGGATAGAACTAAGGAATTGTAAGGGTAAAATACTCTAATGGGACTTATTTACAGGCCCCCAAACAGTAGTCAGGACACAGGGTGCAAGTTGAATCAGGAGTTAAAATTGGGATGTAGTAAAGCTATGCTACGGTTGTTATGGGAGATTTCAACATGCAGGTAGACTGGGAAAATCAGGTTAGTACTAGACCCCAAGAAAGGGAGTTTGTGGAGTGCCTCCGTGATGGATTCTTAGAACAGTTTGTATTGGAGCCTACCAGGAAGATGAGTGGGCAAAGAGTAGGGATTACTGGGTCCCGTTCAGAATGGCAGGCAGTGACTACTGGGGTATCGCAAGGCTCGGTGCTGGGACCGCAGCTATTTACAATATACATCAATGATTTAGATGAAGGGATTCAAAGTAACATGAGCAAATTTGCAGATGACACAAAGCTAGATGGCAGTGTGAACTGTGAGGAGGATGCTATGAGGATGCAGGGTGACTTGGACAGGTTGGGTGAGTGGGCAGATGCATGGCATCTGCAGTTTAAGTAAGCATGCAGGTACAACAGGCAGTGAAGGAAGCAAATGGCATGTTGGCTTCATAACAAGAGGAGTTGAGTTTAGGAGCAAAGAGGTCCTTCTGCAGTTGTATAGGGCCCTAGTGAGACCACACCTGGAGTACTGTGTGCGGTTTTGGTCCCCCTAATTTGAGGAAGGACATTCTTGCTATTGAGGGAGTACAGCGTGGGTTTACAAGGTTAATTCCCGGGATGGCGGGACTGTCATATGCTGAGAGAATTGAGCAGCTGGGCTTGTATACTCTGGAGTTCAGAAGGAGATGAGAGGGGATCTTATTGAAACAAATAAGATTATTAAGGGTTTGGACACGCTAAAGGCAGGAAACATGTTACCGATGTTGGGGGTGTCAGAACCAGGGGCCACAGTTTAAGAATAAGGGGTAAGCCGTTTAGAACGGAGACGAGGAAACACTTCTGCACACAGAGAGTTGTGAGTGTGGAATTCTCTGCCTCAGAGGGCGGTGAGGCCGGTTCTCTGGATAATTTCAAGAGAGAGCTAGATAGGGCTCTTAAAGTTAGCAGAGTCAGGGGATATGGTGAAAAGGCAGGAACGAGGTACTGATTGTGGATGATCAGCCATGATCACATTGAATGGCGGTGCTGGCTCGAAGGGCCAAAGTGCCTACTCCTGCACCTATTGTCTATTGTCTATTGATTTCAGAATCCACCAAGAAACTCCATCTGGACTGCTGCTTTCTGAGGGTTTATTTTTGTGAAAGCCGTTCTGACATCTGCTGCAGGAAGTACATTTCAATTGTCATTCTTATTGATATTAATCTATCGCATAGTTCAGGCTCAGGAAGCTGAAACGCTATCTGCAGGACCCGGGCAAAAGAGGCCTTAATGCTGAGAATCCAACAATGCTTTATGCTCTCACTGAAATGATATCTGGAAATATTTCAATGGTAGATGTAAACCAATTCTTGCTGGCAAGAGGATGAAAGATGATTGCAGGTAGGCGGGAATACAGAGTTGAAGTTACAACTAGGTTACCCATGATGTGCTTGCAACCTCAATGAGATGACAGAGCAGGCCTTTGGGGCCATATACTGTATGTTACTGAAATCTGGGCTAAATTATCAGAACCAGTACAAAGATTTCAGAGCTTTAAATATAAGCAAACTACTTGTAAAACCATTTGCATTCTTATGTCCTGTATTATTTTCCTCTCATTTAAGTGTTAATTTTACAGGAGTATGCACTGCCCATGAAAATGGCCACACGTCTGGACCAACACTGCGAGATTTGCACCAATTATGTGGATTCAGAGAATTACGTGTTTCAATGTTTTCAACATCTTAGCAACACAAAGGGCGCATTTAAAATGTACTTTGTTTTAAAAATACCTGTTAAATGAATCAATCTATTCCACTGTAAATAGTAAATGCACTTGCCTCGTAGTACAGTCATCTTTGATGACTTTAAATCAAGATAATCACAGGAGGACTGGATACTTCAGTAAAGAATACTTATTTGTGGTGATTATACCACTTTCAAGGTTATTTAAATCCTGAAGTTCAACAAGGGGAATATCTAAGTCGAAAGCAACTAAAAATTCTGATATTCTATTACTGCTGTCTGATTGCATTGACTTACAGAAGATTCCACATCTGCTATAATAAAACCATTTTGTCGAAAACTTGAAAGGTAGACAAATCACATAATTTTAAACACACTTGAGTAAATTTCACAGGAAGATCTTAAGTGGAAACACTTCCCAAGGGACCCAGATTCTGAGAGCCACTGAGCCAGTAATCCGGATTACCATGTTGATGGGAAAGGAGTAATAGCGCTTTCTCACGGGGCGACTTGACGCAAGATGTAACCAGAGTGAAGTGGTCGTGGTCTAGCACGATATCACACGATATAACGGGGGGTAGATAAAGAGTTCCCACGGTACTCGGCATTTCTGTTATTTGTGCGAGTGACTTGTCCGTCTCCCGAGCTTTCCCGTTAAATCTTGAATGAACATTGTGAACTGTGAAGTGTTGTTAAATCATCACGTGGCACAAATGATGTCACTTTTTTTTTCACACACTATAAATATCCTCCCTTGGTTGAATTGGCTCATTTGGAGACATGCCTGTTCTAATGCCGTGACTTTACTGCAGGAAGGTGCCACATTACTTAGGAGAGAGGGGGAGAGAGACAGAGAGAGAGGCACAGAGGCAGTGTGATGTACTTCGGGGTGACTGGCGGAAGAGAAAGAGCGCACATGACCTTGGTCTATCTGTGTGTGTGGGAGCGAAGAGAGACTAAGCAGAATACATCGGTCTTATTGTGTGTGGGGGGAGAAAGAGAGAGGTGGGGGAGGGGGAGAAAGAGAGAGGTGGGGGAGGGGGAGAAAGAGAGAGGTGGTGGAGGGGGAGAAAGAGAGGGGTGGGGGGGAAAGAGAGAAATGAGGGGAGACGTATATACACACACAAAGCAGAGTTTTACTGTGTATGTGGGAGACACAGATGGACTAAGCACAGTACCTCGGTCTTACTGTGTGTGGGAGAGGGGGAGAAAGAGACGTACACTCACAGAGGCAGAGTCTCTCAGCCTGTGTGAGAGGGAGGGAGGGAGAGAGAGAGAGAGGCACACACAAGGTGGATGTGAAATCTCACCTGCCTGTTTCAGTGACAGACACCCGCCGCCAGTAAATGAAGACACCCCCATCTGTCTCCCCCTCCTCTCCCTCGACTCCCCCACCTTTCCCTCCCAACTCCAGTCCCGTCCCGACCCCCTGGGAAACTGAAGGGAGCAACAATCAATTGCTGCCTGCCCGCTGAGTTAAAGAGTTCCCACGGTAGACTGACGATACACTAAGACGATGTTAGTTGCGCCCAAGTTTAAATTTCCAACGTGTGTTTCAGAGTAAAGAGTCAGCGCAGAATCCTTGATAATCAAAAACTGTCTGAATCAGCAAGTTAGGCACAAAATGCTGGAGTAACTCAGCGGGCCAGGCAGCATCTCTGGAGAAAAGGAATAGATTCCATTTTTGGTCGGGACACTTCTTCGGGATGATTGTAGGGGGGAACTGGAAGCAAGAAAAGACCGGGACAAATCAGGGCCAACAACAGATGACCTCAGCAGGGTATTTTGAAGAGGGGTCCCGACCCGAAATGTCGCCTAACCCTTTCCTCCAGAGATGCTGCCTGACCTACTGAGTCACTCCAGCACTTTATGTCTATATTTGGTTCCCTGATAGGCCAATTGTTGGCTAGGGATAGTGTGATCCCAAGAGGGAACCATCGTTGCAAACCTTGGACTGGTTAACCGACATTTACTGCATGGGGGAGGGGGGGGGGGGGGGGGGGGCAGGAGGGGGTGGGCGGGGGAGAGAGAGAGAGAGTGTAAGTTACCTAAAATTAAATAATTCAATGTTCATAGTGAACACAGACACAAAATGTTGGAGTAACTCAATGGGTCAGGCAACATATCTGGAGAAAATGAACAGGTGGCGTTTGTGTCTATCTTCGGTAAAAACCAGCATCCGCAGTTCCTTCCTGCACAATGGATCTCAGTGTCAAGTCTCTGACTCCCGTTGGCAGGCCATTCGGCCCACAGCCCGCCCAGCGATGACTAACCCATGTCACAGGGGGATGGTGTGAAGGCGGAGTTAGACAGAGCTTGATTAATGTTATGGTTGGGGAATGGGCCATAATATGGCCAGGGAAACACTTTTTTGTAAATCGCCCGGCACGGCCTAAAATGGCCGTGGGACTTATCATCGCCCGCCTGGGGCTTGGACATCGGGAGAGAGATGGAGAGCAGGGGAGAGAAAAGACTTTTGCCTTCCATCACAGTGGGTTCACTGTGATGGATGTTTGTGTGAACTTAATTGTGTGTATGTCTGTAGGACATTGTTTTTGTTTGTATGGCTCTGGAAATAAAATTTTGTTTGAGTCTCACTGGGGCTCAAATGACAAATAAATTTGTATTTGGTATTTGATTTGATTATTCGTTGCGCCCCCTCCGCCCTTTCCCAGCTGTTCTCAATCGCACCCCTGGCCACACAAAAATTTATACTTTAAGAAGGAATACACGGAACATTTAAACTCAGAACGCTTCTAACAGAGTGAGTCATGTGAGCACTTTGATCATTCTCCCTGTATTTGCATTTGACAAAATAGTCGGAAAAAAATGTTTAAAAGTGTTCATACCTTTTGCTATGCTTAATTGGCCCTTACCTCTGCGAAAATAGTCTGATATTCGTAGGTGAAATGTCACCAACAATAATTGATTCTATTATTAATTGACTAATAATTGACTATTAGCGGAAAGATGCAATTCTGATCTAATATTATCAGTGCCTCTGTCTTTGGAAGCAACACCAGCAATTTATTAAATCTGACTACATGCGGCACAGTGGTAGAGTTGCTGCCTCACAGCCCCAGAGACCGGGGTTCGATCCTGACCATGGGTGCACCGGTTTCCTCTCACACTCCAGAGATTACAGGTTTGTAAGTTAATCGGCTTCGGTAACATTGTAAAATTGTCCCTGGAGTGTATAAGAATAGGTTGTCGGCGCGGACCCGGTGGGCCGAAGGGCCTGTTTCCGCGCTATATCTCTAAAATCTGAAGTTAGGTAATGTCTAAAGGAACTGCAGATGCTGGTTAATACGCACAAAAGGACACAAAATGTTGGTGTAACTCAGCAGGTAAGTCAGATCTGGGAAGAAAAACATAAAAAGCTGGAGTAAGTCAGCGGGTCAGGCAGCATCTCTGGAGAAAAATAATAGGTGGCGATTCGAATCGGAACCCTTCTTCAGACATCCTAATCGGAATTGAGTCTGAAGATGTGTCTCGTCCCGAAACATCACCTATTTTTCTCCAGAGATGCTGCTTGACTCGCTGAGTTACTCCAGCTTTTTGTGTCTGTCTTCGGTTTAAACCAGCATGTGCAGTTCACTCCTTTACACGGGTCTCTGGAGAACATTGATTGGTAGCGTTCCGGACCCTGCTTCGGAAAGGGATCGATCGCTAGTCGGCGAGGACTCCGAGCTGTATCTCTCAAAGAAGTACATGTGAAAAATTTCTCACGGACCATAAAAATGCGGGACCTTTCAGTAAAGTCCCTTTTAAAGATTATAGTTATTTTCTTGAATCTCATTAACATAACTCATGAATAAGTTGATGTCCATATGCGGATGCAAATCTTTATTTTTTAAATTCAATCCCACAGAAGACAATTTTTACTCACTTTCTGTCCCCTCTGTCCAGCTTCCGGGTTCACCGTTCGCAGGAGTTCCCACGGTAAACGCAAGAGTTAATACGGATATCGCACTGGCCACTACGTGCAATCTTCAACCACAAGTGTACAAGTCATTCTTGGAGAAATTCAAGCTTGTTTGAATTTTCTCCCGAGTCACCAAGTTACACGAGTACCTGCCGTTAGCGCCACGGTGGTCCACGGTGGTCAACGAATGGCGTACGGTTATCGCAAGAGGTTCCCACGATGTTCAACTCTGGTTAACTCTTGCGTCAAGTCGCCCCGTGAGAAAGCGCTATTATTCCTGGAATTTACACTCCATGGTCTCCTTCCCGGTGAAGTGGAAAATTACCAACCAAACGGGGAATGGGAATTGGGGGGGGGGGGAGGTGTTATAAAATAATTAATTTTAAATGAAAGATTAGCTTTCACATTCCTCCTCTCCAACATACTGTTTCCAAGGAAGTAAAATCAATGGACTCAATCGCACAATCCCCTGTACAATCCCTGTAACAGCCGTACATATTTGCAGCATTGTGAAATGAATTAAACTCAACACCTTATCATCACAAAGCAGAGTTGTTCTTACCTCAAGACATTTCAAAAACAATTAAAAATACTGATTTAAAAAATAAAACGGTTGAACCTAAACTTATTTAAAAAACATATTTAGCGTGTGAATTAATTAAAATATTAATTTAAATGAAAGAAAAAAACACGTACTTCTTTTTCCTAAATTTTTCAGTGACACCATTACTACATCAACCATGGCTAAAATGCACCCGAAGAACCAATGTTAAATGAATCTGGTACTTCATCTCAGTATCACTGATCGCGTCCTTTGAAGCAGAAGATCCTGCGCTCTAATTTCTGACTTAATTGCTGATTCCATGCTGCAAAATCCACGTGCAGAGGTCAGTAACACTCCAGAATTGCTGGCTAGTGCTACCTGGCCCTTTACACTGCTATTGCTATCTGGTCGACAGCAACAGAATCCAATAGCTCAACTGGTTCAGTTCTCTTTTTATACATGTGCAGGAAGAAACTGCACATTTAAACTGAAGATAGACACAAAAAGCTGGAGTAACTCAGCGGGACAGGCAGCATCTCAGCAGAGATGGAATGGGTGACGTTTCGGGTCGAGACCACTCTTCAGACTGGGTCTCGAACCCAAACGTCACCCATGTATGCCTGTCCCGCTGAGTTACTCCAGCATTTTGGTTTAAGCCTTCCTACACGGTAGCTCAACTGGTTCAGTTCTCTTTTTATACATCATGTTCATATTGTTCCAAACAAGAAAAACCTTCTGTTTCTTTGCAAAGTAAGTTCACAGTTGGTTACTTGAGAGGTTACCTTCTGAAGATCCATATATTTAAATATATTTTGTCTGTATAGCACAAGAATTTAACGCAACGTGAATCTCTTTTCTATGCCGACACTCTGGATGGAAGCTGACTCAAAATCACTATTAAAAATTATCCCTGTTATTGCAATCAAAATGAATTAATAATACACCTTGATTCTCTAACAGAGTCTGTCAAATATTAACAAAAAATATCAGTATGTTATCAAACAGCCAAATCTTTGTTTTGCCCTGGGGTAAAAATACTGTACATATCTTAATTTTATCAGCAATACCATCAGTCAGTTTTTGAATTATGTATAAAATGTAATTGCATTTTAGGTTGTTCTCTAAAGGACTAATAATTGCATTATCGCTATGTCAAGCAAATTATTTTAAAATTAATTATTATAATAATCATAAATAGTTCAGCATTGGGGAAGCAATCAAACTCTTTCACTATTTTCTGAAGAGTCCCAAGAACAATCCTAATCTGAAATGTGATGTATTTTCCTCCACAGATGCTGCCTGACCCTTTGAGTTCCTCTAGCAGTTTATTTTTTGCTCAGTATTCCAGCATCTGCAGTCTCATGTGACTCCTTCATTTTTTTGATGCGCATCTTTTGCCACTTAAATTTTCGTATTACTGACAGGGAATTTAATATTTTCGTATTACTGACAGGGAATTGAACTAAGAGTTTTCACTTTGAACGTAATTGCTGATTCAAAATAAATTAGTTCCCAAAATATTTTTTGCTCCAACACAACAACCATTCACCAAAAATAAATTCTGCCGAGATTCAGAACAGTTTGACAAAGATTTAGACCATTACTTCTTTTAAAATCATGAAGCCGGCCTGATATATTTGAGAGAGGCAACCTGGCACAGATTTATTTTTATGTGAAAATGGGCATCACAAAATAACCAACAGTTTTAATCAGGAGACCTCCTAATTTCATACCCTACAAGTGGGACTGGACAAGATCTCACATGCAGGAGAAATATTATTGTCATTCTTTTCAAGCAAATTTTAAGCCTCCCCCCCAAAATAAATTACAAATAATCCCTGACAATTGGAAATTTTACATCCCAATTTAATTCCCGTTGACAGCCGTCGTGGCTATTCCTCGAGGTCGAAGATGATGGTCTACGTTCTGTTGTTTTTGTAGACCCTCAGGTGGCTTACAAGTCCAATCGTGGCTTTGCAGCTTACAGAACGAAGACACCTGTGCGTGTGTTTGTTTAAAGTAAAGTAAAGTAAAGAAAGTAAAGTAGCCTTTATTGTCATTCAGACCTTTCGGTCTGAACGAAATTTCGTTGCCTTGCAGTCATACATATAATAAAAATTACAAAAACACACAATAAACACAAATTTAACATCCACCACAGTGAGTTCCCCAGGCACCTCCTCACTGTGATGGAAGGCAAAAATCTTAAAGTCCTTGTCTCTTCCCTCCTTGTTCTCCCTCTGCTCCGAGGAGACCTGTGAGCTCCCGACGCTGTCGTCCTCTGGGCCCGTGGCCGATCCTCCGAGGTCAGGTCGCCGCTGCCGGCGGAACGCCACAGCTCCGATGTCGGGTCGCCGCTGCCGCTGCCGGCGGAACGCCACAGCTCCGATGTCGGGTCGCCACTGCCGCCGGAACGCCACAGCTCCGATGTCGGGTCGCCGCTGCCGTTGTCGCTGGAACGCCACAGCTCCGATGTCGGGTCGCCACTGCCGCTGCCGCCGGAACGCCACAGCTCCGATGTCGGGTCGCCACTGCCGCCGGAACGCCACAGCTCCGTTGTCGGGTCGCCGCTGCCGCCGGAACGCCACAGCTCCAATGCCGGGTCGCCACTGCCGCTGCCGCCGGAACGCCACAGCTCCGTAGCTCCGTTGTCGGGTCGCCGCTGCCGCCGCCGGAACGCCACAGCTCCGATGTTGCCGCTGGAACGCTGCCCCAGCTCCGAGGCCGCCAGCTCCGCCATTAGGCCTTGGCGCAGATGGAGACAGACACAGGGGATACGACAAGAGAAGTCTCATCCCCCCGAAAGAAGAGACGAAAAACACGTTTATCCCCCCCCCCCCCCCCCACACCCATACACAACATAATAAAATAAAACCAAAAAATAACTAAAACAGGACAAAAGAACAAAAAAAAAAGAAACGGACTGCAGGCGAGCCGCAGCTGCTAAGGCAGCGCCGCCATCTTGAAATGAAATCTTAACGTGTACTTGATGTTGCACTTCAAGAAGCACACGGTCCTTCACAAATCAATCAACTAATTGCACTGGCAAGGGAACCAAGACGATTGGAGCTGATAGATCTGTTGCAGCCTTCATCCGCCTTCACAGCCATTGAGTTCAAGATAACTTTGTCCGCCTGGTCCGCCGTTGAGGTCTTGTAGGTTGGATCGTTCTTAGTCTGGACCCTCATCCTCGACCTTACCACCATGGGTGGCCCTACCAGAAGCTGGTGCTTCCGACGGCATTGCTCTCAGTATCATGGGGTCACGCAAGCCTCTTCACCACAACAAGGTAAATGATCCGAAGAGGTGTTGACAGTGCTGGCCATATGCAATAATACATTCAGCTCCATTAAAGACAACAAATTTTACATTTTAAATATTTATAAATATCCTTAAAATTTAAAACTCTTTGCAGATGAAATTTAGGTTAATATAATTACTCTATTTTATAATAATACTTACATCTTACCATGTAAAGGAAGTGTCAGCTGCAACTCAGTTTGTAGTATTCCCATTTTTCAGTGAAAAGGCTGTGTGTTTAAACTACTCTGTAGAGGGTTGAACACAAAGTCTAGGCTGATACTTCAATCCTGTGCTTCAGGAGTGTTCTATTCTCAGAGATATTGTCGTTCAGATGAGACATTAAATTGTCCACATAGATGGCCATATAAGATGCCATGACGACTTCAAAGAGCAGATTCTTCTCCAATATATATCCTCACAGCAACATTACAATTCCTGATTATTTGATCATTAACCCATTGCTATTTTGATATGTTGCTGTGTTTGTATTGGCTGCAATTTTTTCAACATTCCAATAGCATCCACATTTCCAAAATACTTAATTTTATGTACAATGCAATATTATGTCCCTCTAGCATCGTGAAGGGTTTTACAAATACGCGTCTTTTGCTTCCTTTTTTATGTTTAATATAATAATTTATTAATTATTCCTGTATAGACAGAGCAGAGAATAAATGAAAATATGTAAACTTTTAAACAATTAAAGTCTAAAGTCAAAATTATAAACACAAAAATGTTTTGCGTTTCTCAAAGATGGGTGAGCAGCATTGTGGAGAATGGCTTCTACAATAACTCTTTTGGAAATGATTGCACTAGTGATGTCTGCAGAAAGGGCACCATTTCCCACTCATTGCCTTGAGGGCCTTCTAGGTGCTGCAGAAGAAATGGAAGGGAAGAGAAATGAGACTTGGTAGCTCAAATCCCAAATCCCTGACAATTTTTATGAGCTACTGGGGTCTCTAGGTCAAATAGACAGCATTCTCAGGTATATTTCATAAATTAAATAGATAATAATAATACATAAGGAATAGTTTCATTCATGTACACTTCATATCATCCGATATGGACTTTGTGCTCAGTGAATAAAAGCCACTATTTTCCTTAAACCTGCAAATAAGATGATTTATTTGTGCATAATCAAAGGAAATAGAGAATGGGCAGGATCTGGGAAGAGTTCAGAATCTGTACATCTTTGTTTGGTTAAGAATGAATCAAAGGAGCAGGTCAAAGTGAAGCCTGGGGCCTCGTTCATCCTGGTACCAGCCTGTCCCTCTAGTGGCACACAAGTGTATAGCAGCTACAAATATATCATTCATTGTGGATAGTGGAGCAGGGACTACTAGAAGATCCCCTTACTCCTGGATTATGCTCTGAATCCTATTAATTCAGTGGCATTTAGGTGGTAAAGGGTACCTCAGAGGGTGTGGTGATTGTGGATATTTTGAGGGAGTCCAAAGCACTGAGAAAACTTTAAAGTAAATGTTGTACATCCATCAGTGACATTTTAAATCACAAGAATACAAGAAATAAGAGCAGGAGTAGGTCATCTTGTGTCTCAAGGCTCTTCTGACATTAAATATCATTATGATTGATGTGCTCCAGACCTCACCTTCAGTCATCCATAACCCTCAGTTTTCTGATCTTTCGCATTATCTCCACTTTAAGTTCCTCAAGTGATGGAGCCTTCACAACTTTCTGGGGCAGACAATTCCAGAGATTTTCAATGACAGCCCCTGTATTTGTCTCCTAGTTTGAGATACTCCCACTAATCGTCATACTAACCCTCAGGATCTCAGGATCTTGTATATTTAATTAAAATAGAAAGATTAAACAAGACCCTACCGTTTGAAGTTTGATCTTTATTTTATGAGAAGTTGAAGTGAGGGAATACGTGAAGAGCCCGCCAGCCCGGATGCGCGTCAATCTTCAGAGCAACTGTAGGAAACCACAGACCACTTGCACGAACTTAAACTATAGAAAGATTAATAACCGTTGACTTACCGAATGATCTTTATGAGGTTCAGGGTTGGGAGTAGAGGGCACATAGTAAATAGGAGCTTCTTTCAGCCGCCTTTACCATGGACACCCTGAATGAGTAGGCTAAATTGGCACTATTAAAATTCATGTCGCCTCATCCTTAATATCATAAGAGCTATTTACTGATAAAACCCCCGAGTCTTATCAGCTACAAAATTTTCATGCCGTCTATAAACTCCATGACACAATGCCCTTTTGATCTGAGTAGGGCAGCATTAGCTTTAGAATCTTTGTAAGTAGCCTATGCCTGAAGCCAACCCCTAGGTAGAGCCAAAACTTTCCACCACTGGCTTTGTCGTCAAAACACCAGATATATCTGTGCCTCTCATGTATATATATATGGAAAGGTATGCATCTTCAAAATCGATTGAGGCCCTAAATCCTCTGAATCAGCTAAATTGCTGAAAGACAATTATCCATCTTAAACTGGTTAACCAAACACATGATCAGACTAGCCAAATCCTAACTTGATTTGGCATGCTCCACTTTTCTGCAACCTTGAGAAATATCAGAAATATACCCCTCTTGTTCTTGGGCAGACTACTCATCCTTTGTGAGACGTCTTTGTTTCCACTTGGATAACCATTGTTTCCTCTATTGACCGTACGGACGAACATTTTTGGCTTCTCTTGCCGCAGAAGATGCATTTATCTATTTATTTATTTATTTATTTATGTATTTATTTATTTCACTCATAACATATAATCAGATCCTTATGACTAGAGCTGAAGCACAATATCCACTTGATGTGGGAATACGAGTTCCCTGTCAACTATTCGTGTCAGAGCCACCACGAATCCTCAGCCTCCTTCCACAGAGTGGAAAATAGCATAATGCCACCCTGAACCAGGAATTGCTCCACAGTCCTCTGACTGAAAGCACCTGTCTCAGTCGCCAGTGTACGCAACACACTCTCTTCGACCAGCCACTCAGTCAGGAATACTGGTATTGAGAACCTACAGATTATTATATATATATTTTCTATTCACAACATGAACCTGCAGGTCAGATAAAAATTGCTACATGCCAGACGGGCTTTCTGCTGGTAGCTACCTATCCCAGAGAGGATGGCAATGATGTTTTCAACGAACTGGCAACTCTACTAGCTGAGCTGAGCATGTGTTGAGGGAAAGCTCAAACTACCTCACTCTACTGAGCAGCCTGATAACCTCAATCACAGATGTTGAGGCAGTGTTTCTCTGGTCACTATGTTCCATATGGCCAGCCAGTTCCAAGATGGTCTACACTGAACCAGGGTAGCCAAGCTGTTCCTACTTGGAACTTACAGATGTTGATATGCAAGGCACCCTGCCAATGTCTCTGCATCAACCTGCTCTTCTCCAGAGACAGTGAAAGGTACCAGACAGACCATGCCGCTGGTAAATCCAAACCCGGGGCAACAGACTGCTCCATTTTGGAGTTTAAGGAGGTTAGTAAAGAGACCTTACCTGCCAGCGTCTCTGAGCCCAGGTCAACCTGCTTGTTGGAGCTTCAGCGAAGTTCCATTGCAGACCATGTCTGACCACATCTTCAGCCCCACGCTTGCCAAACAGCTCGTTTCCAGAGCTCAAAAGCGATATTGCTGTGCAAGACACGCCTGCCAGCATTTCTGAGCCCAATGGGACATACTACTTCTTCGGCCTACAGCCTCTTTAGAGCCTTGCTGGAGCTTTACTGTGCAGGTCACGCTACCAGTTATTCCCAGCCTGGTTTGACAGGCCGCTCCTTCGACCCCTTCTGCTCCTTTGGAGCCTTAGTGGAGCTCACTGAACAGGCCGCACCTGCCATAATGCCGAGCCTGCCTCGACAGGCTGCTCCAGCGGGCCTTCTGCCTTTTTTGGAGCCTTTGCTGGAGCTGACTATGCAGCTCGCACTGCCAGTTTCTCCCAGCCTGGATCAACAGGCTGCTCCTTTGGCCAGCTGCTCCTTCGGAGCCTCAGCAGGCTCACTGGACAGGTCACGCCTGCCATTACTGCAAGCCTGGTTCAACAAGCTGTTCTTGCGAGGCCAGCTAGTGACTCCTGACTGCTCCTTTCTGGAGCTTCAACGGCGCTTCCTGCCCCTTGAATACAGGATGAAAACCCGCCGGAATACTGGAGCTTTACCCACATAGGATGGTACTCCACCCCTGCAGCCGCCTGCAGTTCCCCCTGCGTGTCTTCAACTTGCTACATAAGTCCTCTCTGAAGAGATACTACGCAGGCTGCACATTACTGGCCCTGTAAAAATGAGCCATTTTGGGAATTATCTCATGCCTTATAGCATTTTGCGAAGGCAATACCCCAACTGTGTATTGCAGAGAAATGTTAATGCAGCTTTCTGCACTTCCGAGAGTTGAGACCCATCTACTGACTTGCAAAAGGCCGTAATGACTCCAGAGCAGTTTTTGGACACGCTGACATAATTCTTTACCTACATATCATCACTGAGATATCCCAACTGATGAAATTGACGTATGGAACATCCAAAAGTCTGGCAGTTATCTGGACTAGCATATTTCCCTCATACTGTTAGCCAGATCTTTCTCCAGTGAATCTCCTATCCCCAAAGGGATGGCAAATATGTGACAAGAGCTGGTAGCTCCTTCATTTGATTAAAATGAAGCATATTCCCCATTAGTTCAGGGATTCGATTTCCTTATCGATAACCACATAGTTGGAGTCATCTATGTAGTAATCTCCAACACTCCGCTCTTCTGAGCGGGAATTATTATAATGCAACCCTGAGCCAGGTGTTGCTTCCCTTCTTCTGAGCGGGAGATATTATAACGCAACCCTGAACCAGGTGTTGCTCCCACAGGCATCTGACTGACACAGCCTGTAAGTGTCTCCTGAGCTAGGAGCACATTTCCTTTTTTCATTTTATTTATTTATTCATCCATTTATTTTTTCTTTCTTTCTTTCTTTATTTGTTTGTTTATTTATTTATTTATTCATACTCACTAGACAGGTTGTGCCTGCTAGTGACTCTGAGTCCTTGCTCCTTTCTGGAGCCTCAACGGAGTATCTTAGGGGAGGAATATAACGCAACCCTGAACCAGGTGTTCTTCCTCAGGCCTCTGGCTGGCTCTCTTTCAGAGCTCCAACGGAGGTGTCTGTACAGGCCTAGCCCATCAGATGCTCCGAACAGCCGCCTGCTCCAGTGGAGCCCCATTCTTCCATGGTGGTCGCTGTCCCGGCCGAGCCGGCAGCCGCTATTTTTTAACCCGCCAGCTCCTTTATGGAGCTTCCACGGCGGACGCTGTCCCGGCCGCGCTGGCAGCCGAAAATGTGCCAGCTTCTCCGGGCCCGCTGCCCCTATTTTCGGAGCAGCAGCCCGTTCCTGAAACAAAAATTCCCCTTACCTGCCGGAGCAGTTTCAACCTGCTCCGATTCTCGCGCCATGCGTCGACGTATTGAGCGCATGCGGGCTGGTGGGCTCTTCACGTAGTCACTCACGTGACTTCGATATAAAATTGCTGATTATTGTTATAAACTCATGAGCACAGATCCAACCCCTTTAGCTTCTCATGATAGGACAAATTATTTCAACCCGGGAATTAATCTGGTGACTCTCTTTTGGACTGCCTCCAATGCTATTTAGTCCTTTCTTAATTAACGGAACATTACCACGTACAATACTCCAGCTTTGGCCTCACCAACACCTTCTAAAATTGTAACAATACTTTCCTATTACTAAACTCCAGCCCCTTATAATTACCAATATGTTCTGAGTTTTGTTACTACTTATTGCACATGCCAACTAACCTTTATTGAAGTGCATGACTTCAAGCCCTCCCACATTAAACTCAATTTGCCAGGGTATTCAGTCATTCAATCTATCTATATCTTGCTGCAAAGTCACACTAAGCAACCTCATTGCAACATGTCTTTCCATCCATTTTTGTGTCAATGGCAATTTTGGATACCTTTTATTTCAGCCTCCTCTTCCTGGGCATCAATATAAATAGTAAATAATTGATGGCTAGGATTCCTGGGACTAGGATTCACTACAACTTTCCAGATGGAAAATTCAATTTATTCTGACTCCCTTGTCTTTGATATTATAACCAGTGTCAAACTCCATTACATCAATCATACTCATGCTTTTCTTAATTCAGTTTCTTACATCCTTACCTATGCATTTATGAGTTCTACTCTCTCTCATTTTTTTGCATCCTTATGCCTCTCCCTCATTATCATCGTTATCAAATGTTATGCATTCATTTAGACATGGATAGGACAGGTTTGGAGGGATATGGACCAAACACAGGCAGGTTGGATTAGTGTTGCTGGGACATGTTGGCCGGTGTGTGCAAGTTGGGCCGAAGGGCCTGTTTCCACACTGTATCAATCTATGACTATGCCTCTATAATTGAATATTGGTGTATTACAACTGACCCTGGCATCAGTGAGACAACGTCATGTTTAGATCCCTTTTTGAAGGAACAATATATTATCATTGGAGGCATTTCAGGGCGGTTCATTGGGAGAAGAAGAAACAGAAGGAAAAGGAGAAGAAGAAGACCATAAGAGCTCTCAAACTGGTGAGATAACTGAATTAAATCGTGGATCCTTATGGCATTCTTTACTGAGAACCTGATATACCATGGCATTCTTTGTAATGATATTCAGCTACACTTACAAGAGCATAAAAGCTTGAGGACTGGTAAATATAGATGTAAAATAAATTAACTTAGTATCTTGGCCAAGCTCATCGCCTGCAAGACTCTCGCACTGTTCCTCATTATTATTTTGGAAGATATTTGGATTCCTTTTTACATTTGCCTTATTTATTTATTTTTAAACTTTCTGTCTAAATCTGGGTATGGGCCAAACGCGGGCAGGTGGCTGGGACATGTTGGCCGGTGTGTGCAAGTTGGGCCGAAGGGCCTCTTTTCCACACTGTATAAATCTATCTATGGGCTGATTCTTTCATGTGTTATTAATGTGACATCTTTCTTATGCTCCTTTTTTTCTGCTTTATTTTACTCTCTACCTCTTTGGTCATGCGGAGAGTTCTGGTTTCCAATATTTCCCCCGGTGAGAATAGACATGAACTGTACCTAAATCGTAATTTCATCGAAAGCCTTCCATTTATGTATTTACCAGGCAATCTATAATTCCAATTTCATTAGGCTAGATTTGTTCTTATCATACTGCAACTGTCCTTTATTCAACTGACTACTTACAACTGCATATGCTATTTTCCAGAGTGATGCAAAGTCTTATAATACTTAATGACAACATTGTTTTGCTTTGAATATAAAGAGTGTGACACCGCCCCCTTCCACAGATGCCGCTCTGATTCCCATCACTGGGAGACAGGCCAGGAGAGGCCAAACCTCGGCACCATGGCACCAACGCAACAGCCAAATAAGTAACAGCTTTAGAATTTACTTTAGATATACAGTCTGGAAGTAGGCCCATCAGCCCAACAGAGCTAATAACCCCATATATTAGCTCTATCCTACACACTTGGGACAATTTACAACTTCCAAAAGCCAATTACCCTACAAACCTGGACAACTTTGGAGTGTGGGAGGAAACCGGATCACCTGGAGAAAACCCACACGGTCAAAGGGAGAACGTAAAACTATGTACAGGCAGCACCGGTAGTCAGGGTTGAACCCGGGTTTCTCACACGTAAGGCAGCAACTCTGCCGTTGTTCCACCTTGCAGCCCCATATCCAATATCAACTGTGTCCAATTAGCTGATATTGGATTGGCCCACATGAACCTTGCCAACCTACTCCTTGTAAACTCATGTTCCAGCCCGACGGGAGAAGGGAAAGGGTGAGAGAGAGGGAGGAAGATGGAAGAGGAAGAGGAGGAGAGAGGGAGGGAAGGAGGCAGGGAAGGAGGGAGGAAGAGGAGGGAGGGAGGGAGGGAGGATAGAAGGAAAACAGGCAGGCTCAGGCTCGGGAGAAAAGGAATAGGCGACCCTTCTTCAGAAGAGTCTCGACCTGAAATGTCACCTATTCCTTTCCTGCTGAGAAGCTGCCTGACCCGCTGAGTAGCTCCAGCTTCATAAGTAAGTAAGTAAGTAAGTAAGTAAGTAAGTAAGTAAGTAAGTAAGTAAGTAAGTAAGTAAGTAAGTAAGTAAGTAAGTAAGTAAGTAAGTAAGTAAGTAAGTTTATTGGCCAAGAATTCACATACAAGGAATTTGCCTTGGTGCTCCGCCCACAAGTAACAACATGACATACAGTGACAGTTACGAATGACTCAGAAAACGCTAAACATTAATAATAATAAAACATTAATGCTGAAACACCATTGATCAATCATGTGAACCAACAAAATACCAGATCTAAGGGAGGCTACAGATTTTTGGCTGTTGAGTAGAGCAACTACTCTTGGATAAAAACTATTTTTACCTGGCTGTGGCAGCTTTGACAGTCCGGAGTCACCTTCCAGAGGGAAGTGATTCAAAGAGTTTGTGGCCAGGGTGAGAGGGGTCAGAGATGATCTTGCCCGCTCGCTTCCTGGCCCTTGCAGTGTACAGTTCATCAATGGAGGGAAGGTTGCAGCCAATAACCTTCTCTGCTGATCGGACGATTCGCTGCAGCCTCTAGGTGTCGTGCTTAGTGGCTGAGCCAAACCAGACCATTATGGAGAAGGTGAGAACAGACTGTGTAGAATTGGGCCATCATTGCCTGTGGCAGACTGTGCTTCCTCAGCTGCCGTAGGAAGTACATCATCTGTTGTGCCTTTGTCGATGGTAGCCCCCCACTTAAAGTCCTTGGAGATGATGGTTTCCAGGAACTTAAAAGACTCCACAGATGTGACTGTGGTGTTGTTGATATTGAGTGGGGTGAGGGGAGGGGGAGCTCTCCTAAAGTCTACAATCAATTCCACTGTCTTAAGAGCATTGAACTCTAGGTTGTTGCGACGGCACCAGGATGCCAGCTGTGACACTTCCTCTCTGTGGGCAGATTCCTCCCCATCCTGGATCAATCAGGGTTGTGTCGTCCGCAAAGTTGAGAAGCTTGACAGAGGTGTCTGTGGAGGTGCAGTCGTTGGTGTAGAGAGAGTAGAGGAGAGGAGAGAGTACGCAGCCTTGCGGTGCTCCTATGCTGAGGGCTTGCGGGTCCCAGATGTGCTTTCCCAGCCTCACATGTTGCTTCCTGTCTGTCAAGAAGCTGGTGATCCACCGACAGAGGGGTTCAGGCACAGTCAACTCGGAACGTTTGGAGTGTAGTAGCTGCGGCACAACTGTGTTGAATGCAGAGCTGAGCTTCATGTGCCTATCTTCGGTTTAAATCAGCATCTGCAGTTCTTTCCTACACATTTGTCAGATCCGGTTATCATGGTCAATTACAACAGTTTTCTGAATTAGCTGGCAACCTCAGGAACAGCGACTGAACTTCTACCCCTTTGCAATTCCTGGGTTATGGTTCACCAGCAAATCGATTGAATAGCCCTTTAATTCACCGTGCTTCAGAGAAAAGAGTGCTGTGAAATCTTATTTCATTGTGAAAGATTAATCATTTTACTGAAGCTGAAAAATGTGACCCATTTTCATCTGACAAAGATTTAAACAAGTGTTTCACCACAAATGTCATGGCTACTCATTCATGCATTCAACATGTCAATAGCCAATGTATGCCTGTGTGCATTGCAATGGGAATTGCTAGCTTCAATTTCCCAAAAAGGAATTCTTACATATTAGTTAGATATTCAAGATCTGAGGAAAACGTGCCAATTTTCAAAAATATATCACTTGAAAACAATGTAACACAGCCCAAATTTAAACATAACTCATTTTATTTTATGAGTTTTTGGTGAGAATTACATTATGAGAATTTTGAAAGAAAAATTACTCTACATCTCAGATACAATGTCTTGCTTTCAAACTGAACCTCTAACTTGTATTGTCAGGAAAAATATTTAAAATTTTTGAATGGTTTTAAATCTAGGGCTTAAAATTATCAGTGTTATTTCAGCAGAGATAATTTTTCATTTGTTACAATAAGAAAAGTACAAGATTTGCGGTGTATACTTTAATATAATATTCTTTATTGCAAAGAATTACGGTTATGAATTTCGTAGACAGGAGAGCCAAAATTATGAGATTTTGTTGACACCACTTCTTCTGGCCTGTTTTATGATTTTGAGTTCTTGAGAAAGACTTGGTGAATCCCCAGTGGGGTTTAGTTTAGTTTAGTGTGGTTTAATTTAGAGATACAGCATGGAAACAGCCCCGACAGCATATCGAGTCTACGCTGACCACGATCACCTATGCACTAGTTCTATCCTACACACCAGGGCAAATTACAGAAGCCAATTAGCCTACAGACCCGCACGTCTTTGGAATGTGGGAGGAAACGGGAGTACGCGGAGGAAACCCATGCGCTCTCAGGGAGAACGTGTAAACCCTGTACAGACAGCACCCGAGGTCAGGATCGAACCCAGGTCTCTGGCGCTGTGAGGCAGCAGGTCTACTGTTGTGCCACTGTTTTTCTCACGGTTCTCAGCACTGGGGGAGGAGCCAGCTACAAAGTCCTGTGGCGGACCTATGGCGGCAACACATGCAGATGTGGCTGGGTAATTATAAGGGTAAAAGCATCCCAAAGATTAAATCTTCAGCAGAAACTGAGGCATGCCATGCAATGAAAATAAAGACAGGAATGGAAGATAACGATTCTTCCACTGTTTGAAGGGACTAACAGCAGCACTACTAAAGACCTATCACCACCTTTCCCATAGACCCAAAATGCTGGAGTAACTCAGCTGGAGAGGTAGCATTTCTGGAGAGAATGAATGGGTGATGTTTCAGGTCGAGACCCTTCTTCAGACTTGAAACGTCTCCCATTTCTTCTCTCCAGAGATGCTGCCTGTCCCGCTGAGTTACTCCAGCATTTTTTGTCTAGCTTAAACCAGCATCTGCAGTTCCTTCCTACACCACCTTTCCAACTTTGCCTCCAAAGTAGCAGAGAAGCAAATAAAATCCAATGCTTTAGCTGATCCCTACCCATATTATGCATAGCCTCTGGGGAATAATTGGACAGAAGTATTCCATTTTGGAGGGATGGGGAGGGAATTCACACCAGGGAATGAGGCAGAAGTAAGATTCACAATCTGAATTATCAATCATTTTCTACCTTCTAATTTTAAGATTGTTCGATGGTTCAATGGTCCAATAGCACTTTATTGTCACATGTACAAAGGTACAGCTAAATTCCATTTTTGCACACAGTTCAGTAAAAATCTGAGGGGAATCAATCATGTCTGCGGTTAGAGGCATATTGCATTTGGAAGAAACAGATAACTAAGTTGAGTCTTCTGGCAAAGGGAACAGTGAATGATTATCTCCTCTTAAAACATAATATATAAAAGGGATAAACCTTTATAAAGCTATTATCTGAAGATCCTATTATCGCAAAATTTTCAAATCCATATGAATGCTATTAAAAGGGATTTATTCTGAAACGCATACAATTCCCAGAAATGGCAATAACTGTTATTATCCAGTATGTAGAAATAATACCACATTATCAGATAAAAGAAAAAAAAAAATTCATGCATTAATCAAAAAAATAATTCTGCCAGAAATGTGACGACCAGGTTTCAAACTTTTCTGCATTACTATTCCCATCACAGTGCTGAATTATGTACTTTTCACAACATTTATCATTCACTTAAAAGACAAAAGAGCTTGTCTGTTGATATCACACCACTATGAGTGGGAACTTTCTGTGCGTAAACTAGCCCCTGTGTTCCTCATATTCCCCTATGCTCTCCCTCTGTTTTTTTTCTTCTGTCTTTCTCTCTTTCCTTTCTTCTGCAAGTTCCTCTCTTTTCCTGCGCCTGCTTTTCACACCTTTCTGTTGCCTCGTGCCCCACTGACCGAATGATCTCGTGCATCACTGATCATGCGACACTGGGCCATAAACGGGCATCCAGATATTCTCCAACACATTTGATATCTCAATGCAGGAAACCCTGCCGAACGCTCAATATTATGTGTAATCATCCAACAGATATTGGGGACATAGACGAGTGCCTAATTACAGCACTGTACTCCTCATCCTTTGCTATTCTAAATATTGCACTAATACACCACCTCAATTCATCTTCAGTAGCACTTATATATAAAAAAAATGAAGATGCAGATATATAGATCAATCTCGCTAATAGGTGATGAACCAGAATGTGTCACTAACAAAACGTAATGGCATGATTTCTGAAATAATTACTCTAATAGTCAATTTCATTGATTCAATAAACAAATGGGTTCTTAATTCTTCATTAATTTAGTATATTGTTTAAACTTTATATAGCTACTTAAAAATGAAATACTAAATTAATTTAGATGTGGCACAGAAATGCATATGATAATTACTGATTGTAATACTTTCTCTCAGCAACTTAATCACGTTTTCTTTTACACTGAGGGGCTTCCTAACTTTAATCCATCCCTCATTTATTCCAACTGAAATGCACACTGGACCAGAACAGAACAATCCAGTCTTTCTGGTGTTAAAAAATATGATGATTTACATTAAGGATCAGAACTTGACCTATATATAATTGCCAGTTGAATATTTTTCAGATATTAATTGTAGTATAAGAAAGTAAAATATATGTTATATATATATATATATATATATATATATATATATATATATATATATAAAATCCAGTCAACATGGATTTGTGCCTAGGAAGGTCATGTTTGACTAATCTTCTTGAAGAGGTTACTAGGGAAAATTGATGAGGGTAAAGCAGTGGATGTTGTCTATATGGACTTTAGTAAGGCCTTTGACAAGGTTCCTCATGGAAGGTTGGTTAAGAAGGTTCAATTGTTGGGTATTAATGGTGGAGTAGCAAGATGGATTCAACAGTGGCTGAATGAGAGATGCCAGAGAGTAATGGTGGATGGCTGTTTGTCAAGTTGGAGGCAGGTGACTAGTGGGGTGCCTCAGGGATCTGTGTTGGGTCCACTGTTGTTTGTCATGTACATCAATGATCTGGATGATGGTGTGGTAAATTGGAATAGTAAGTATGCAGATGATGCTAAGATAGGTGGTGTTGTGGATAATGAAGTAGATTTCCAGAGTCTACAGGGAGATTTAGGCCATTTGGAGGAATGGGCTGAAAGATGGCAGATGGAGTTTAATGCTGATGTGTGAGGTGCTACATCTTGGCAGGACAAATCAAAATAGGACGTACATGGTAAATGGCAGCGAATTGAGGAACGCAGTTGAACAGAGGGATCTAGGAATAACTGTGCATAGTTCCCTGAAGGTGGAATCTCATGTAGATAGGGTGGTAAAGAAAGCTTTTGGTATGCTAGCCTTTATAAATCAGAGCATTGAGTATAGAAGTTGGGATGTAACGTTAAAATTGTACAAGGCATTGGTGAGACCAATTCTGGAGTATGGTGTACAATTTTGGTCGCCCAATTATAGGAAGGATGTCAGAAGGGACAGAAGTTTAGGGGTAACATGAGGGGGAACTTCTTTACTCAGAGAGTGGTAGCTGTGTGGAATGAGCTTCCAGTGGAAGTGGTGGAGGCAGGTTCGATTTTATCATTTAAAAATAAATTGGATAGGTATATGGATGGGAAAGGAATGGAGGGTTATGGTCTGAGTGCAGGTAGATGGGACTAGGGGAAAATAAGTGTTCGGCACGGACTTGTAGGGCCAAGATGGCCTGTTTCCGTGCTGTAATTGTTATAATGTTATATGGTTATATGGTTTTACAGATTTTCAGTTGCTTTGCTTGCAGTAAAATCTGGCAATAAGCAATAAAGCAGAATAATCCTGGATAATGGGTCAGGGGGGATCTGTGGAGAGAGAAACAAAGTTAATCCTTCAAATAGGTTGTCAGGACATAGATTAAATATATTATTATGACCCCTTGAACTCAATACAGTTTATTTAGGTAACATAAAAACTTAATCCAAGGGGAGGCAATCTTTTTCTACTTTGAGTATCTAATAAAGCTGAATCTAAGTTTAGTTTAGTTTAGTTTAGTTTAGAGACACGGCATGGAAACAGGTAATTCAGCCCACTGAGTCCAGGTGGCCAGCTGCCCTGTACACTGTCACTATTCTACACACTAAGGACAATTTACAATTCTTACTAAAACCAATTAACCTACAAATCTGTTCGTCTTTTGAATACGGGAGGAAACCGGAGCTCCAGGAAAACCCCCATATAATCACGGGTGATCATACAAACTCCGTACAGATAACACCTGTAGTCAGGATCGAGCCCGGGTCTCGTGCGCTGTAAGGCAGCAAATCTACCACTGCGCCACCGTGCCGACCCATGATATCTGGTATGAGGTAAGACCTGTGAATGTAAGGCCAATTGCACTCTGTCGTCTGTTGATTATTCTGGGATGCACATTTAGAAACATAGAAACATAGAAACATAGAAACATAGAAAATAGGTGCAGGAGTAGGCAATTCGGCCCTTTGAGCCTGCACCGCCATTCAATATGATCATGGCTGATCATCCAACTCGGTATCCTGTACCTGCCTTCTCTCCATACCCCCTGATCCCTTTAGCCACAAGGGCCACATCTAACTCCCTCTTAAATATAGCCAATCAACTGGCCTCAACTACCTTCTGTGGCAGAGAGTTCCAGAGATTCACCACTCTCTGTGTGAAAAATGTTTTTCTCATCTCGGTCCTAAAGGATTTTCCCTTTATCCTTCAACTGTGACCCCTTGTCCTGGACTTCCCCAACATCGGGAACAATCTTTCTGCATCTAGTCTGTCCAACCCCTTAAGAATTTTGTAAGTTTCTATAAGATCCCCCTCAATCTTCTAAATTCTAGCGAGTACAAGCCGAGTCTATCCAGTCTTTCTTCATATGAAAGTCCTGACATCCCAGGAATCAGTCTGGTGAACCTTCTCTGTACTCCCTCTATGGCAAGAATGTCTTTCCTCAGGTTTGGAGACCAAAACTGTTGCATCACCCCTTTTCCTAATCGGCCACCATTCAGATAATAGTCTACTTTCCTGTTCTTGCCACCAAAGTGGATAACCTCACATTTATCCACATTATACTGCATCTGTCATGCATTTGCCCACGCACCCAGCCTATCCAAGTCACCTTGCAGCCTCCTAGCATCCTCCTCACAGCTAACACTGCCCCCCAGCTTCGTGTCATCCGCAAACTTGGAGATGTTGCATTCAATTCCCTCGTCCAAATCATTAATATATATTGTAAATAGCTGGGGTCCCAGCACTGAGCCTTGTGGTACCCCACTAGTCACTGCCTGCCATTCTGAAAAGGACCCGTTTACTCCTACTCTTTGCTTCCTGTTTGCCAGCCAATTCTCTATCCACATCGATACTGAACCCCCAATACCGTCTGCTTTAAGTTTGTATACTAATCTCTAATGTGGGACCTTGTCGAAAGCCTTTTGAAAGTCCAGATATTTATATCCAAGGGTCATTTAAAGATTGACATTTTACAGTTTCTCATTTGATATACACATTTATTTTCCTTTTATTTGTTTTGCAGGATATGTGTATTGGCAAGGCCAGAATTTAGTGCTCAGTCCTAATGAAAATGATGCTGAGCATTGCAGTTTTTTTTGTCAAAGTGCCATTGAATGGGGATTTCCAGGATTTAGACCCAGAGAAATATTTCCAAATCGAGATGGCATGTGATTTAAAAGGCAATCTGCAGGTGCTGGTGTTCCCTTTCACTTCAATTGTGCTTGCTGAATTAAACACCTTGGTGCTAAAGGTCGAGTGTTTAGGATTTGCTCTTCTGGTAGTATATTTTGTAAGTGCACACACAGCAGACATTAGACACAGGTTGCAAGGGTAACGGATGTTTAGTGTGGTTGATGGGTTGCTTATCCAGCAAGTTACTTTGTCCTGGATTTCATTCAGCTTCTAAAATGTTGGAGCTGTACTCATCCAGGGAATTACACATAATATCACTAACAGGACTGCTACTCCAAATTCTGTGTGGATTATTCTTGCATGTATAGAATATTACAGTACAGAAGGAAGACAATCAAATCATCACACCTGTGAAAAACCAATGGAAAAGATTGTTTATTGATTCAATTCTTCATCCATATACTTTTAAAACTCTGTGTGTGTGTGTGTGAGTGTGAGTGTGAGTGTGAGTGTGAGTGTGAGTGTGTGTGTGTGTGTGTGTGTGTGTGTGTGTGTGTGTGTGTGTGTGTGTGTGTGTGTGTGTGTGTGTGTGTGTGTGTCATTTTGCCTTTGAAATGTATTTCCTCGAAAACCAGACTAAAAAACACAGAGATATTTACATATTTCGGTGGGGGTTTAACTTATGATTTCAGAAATCAACTCCTCTCTAAATTTGCTCAATTATTTCCCCAGATTTTGAATAAAATTGTTCACAAAACTCACTTAAAAAAAAAATCACCGCTTGCCAGCTGCTGACGTCACAATGCCCACATGCCCACCAATTAAGGCCCATCTGCCCCCTGCCCCCCCCCCCCCCGCATCTGTGGATTAATGCAGCTGCTGTCAACGTGCATGCGTTGTTTTCCACGAGGTACATTACTCCACCCAACCCCCGTTCTTCAAAAGGCGCAGAAAGGACGAGAATGTTCTGCAGCAAAGATCCCAGAGTTACGCTCAGCTATATGATCTTTTTTCTGCAGGTCACTCACGTGCTGAACGAGGTTCTCCTCATTGTTGGCGCAGCTCATGAAGACCCGCCCCTCCCATCCCCTGCGCGCTCATTCCAGCTGTGGGTTTCCAGAGAGTCATAAGCCGCTTCTGTCTCAGCATTTCGCAGCACACTCACTCGCCCGGCTCCCCTCCACCCCCCCCTCCTCTTCTCATCTCCTCCCCTCTCCTTACTCCCTCTCTCCCCTTCTGAGGCAGAGAATCCCACAGATTTATGACCCTCTTGGTGAAAAAGTTTTTTCTCATCGTTCTAAATGGCTTACCCCTTAATCTTAAACTGTGGCTGCTGGTTCTGGACTTCCCCAACATCGGGAACATGTTTCCTGCCTCTATCTTATAATCATAAATTTATCAATAAGATATCCTCTCATCCTTCTCAATTCCAGAGTATACAAGCCTAGCCGCTCCATTCTATCAACATATGACAGTCGCGCCTTCCCGAGAATTAACCTCGTGAACCTACGCTGCAAGTTTGGAGATCAAAACTGCACACAATACTCCAGGTGTGGTCTAACTAGGGCCCTGTACAACTGCAGAAGGACCTCTTTGCTCTTATAATCAACTCCTCTTGTTATGAAGGCCAACATGCCAGCTGCCCTCTTCACTGCCTGCTGTACCTGCATGCTTACTTTCAGTGGCTGATGAACAAGGACCCCCCAGATCTCGTTGTACTTCCACTTTTCCCAACTTGACACCATTCAGATAATAACCTGCCTTCTGTTTGTACCACCAAAGTGGATAACCTCACATTTATCCACATTAAATTGCATCTGCCATGCATCTGCCCACTCACCCAACCTGTCCAAGTCACCCTGCATCCGCATTGCATCCTCCTCACAGTTCACACTGCCACCCAGCTTTGTGTCATCTGCAAATTTGCTAATGTTACCATTAATCCCTTCATCTAAATGATTTATGTATATTGTAAATAGCTGCGGTCCTAGCACCGAGCCTTGCGGTACCCTACCAGTCACTGCCTGCCATTCTGAAAGGGACCCGTTAATCCCTACTCTTTGTTTCCTGTCTACTAACCAATTCTCTATCAATGTCAGCCCCAATACCTACCCACAATACCATGCTCTAATTTTGCC
The DNA here is from genome assembly GCF_010909765.2 of Amblyraja radiata. Lineage (NCBI taxonomy): Eukaryota > Metazoa > Chordata > Chondrichthyes > Rajiformes > Rajidae > Amblyraja > Amblyraja radiata. Next base: position 45,246,771 of record NC_045958.1, read on the forward strand.
CACTAATCTCCTATGTGGGACCTTATCAAATGCTTTCTGAAAGTCCAGGTTCACTACATCCACTGGCTCTCCCTTGTCCATTTTCCGAGATACATCCTCAAAAAATTCCAGAAGATTAGTCAAGCATGATTTCTCCTTCGTAAATCTATGCTGACTCGGACCGATTCTGTTACTGCTATCCAAACGTGCTGCTATTTCATCTTTTGTAATTGACTCCAGCATTTTCCCCACCACCGATGTCAGGCCTAACTGGTCTATAATTCCCTGTTTTCTCTCCCCCGCCTTTCTTAAAAAGTGGGATAACATTAGCTACCCTCCAATCCACAGGAATTGATTCTGAATCTATAGAACATTGGAAAATTATCACCAATGTGTCCCTGGGATACAGACCATCAGGCCCTGGGGATTTATCAGCCTTCAGTCCCATCAGTCTACCCAACACCATTTCCTGCCTAATGTGAATTTCCTTCAGTTCCTCCGTCACCCTAGATCCTCTGGCCACTAGAACATCAGGAGATTGTTTGTGACTTCCTTAATGAAGACGGATCCGAAGTACCTGTTCAACCCGTCTGCCCTTTCCTTGTTCCCCATAATAAATTCACCTGTTTCAGTCTTCTGGGGTCCAACTTTTGTCTTAACTAATTTTTTCGTCTTCACATACCTAAAGCTTTTACTTTAGTATAGATTTATTGAGCCAATGGACCTATTTCCATTTTGCGTCTCTCTACACGATGATTTCTTATTTATAGGCTTGTAATTTCTGAAGACAACAGAAACTGATTCCAGCAGTCAACATGTTTCTGATCAATGAGGTAATAATGAACAAATAAGTCATTAATGATAAATTTTATATGACTGAGCAGGTTTGAGGAACCAACTATCTTCAGCTGACATTCCATTCACAGTTTGGGGATATTCGCTTGTGATTTCAAAATATTCAATTTCACTTAAGATAATGAACCAGTTCTATTTTCTTTTGGGAAGGCAAGGATTGATTAGGCCAGCGTGGCTTTTTGTCTGGGATATTGGGTTTCACAAATTGGTTTGGGTATTTTGAAGAGGTGACCAAGGGGATTGCCGAGGGCAGAGCAGTAGAAGTTGCAAGGTGTCAGACAATTTCCCTCAAGGTAAACTAGTCTGGGAATTGAGATTACAGAGGACGCAGGATTATCTCATCAATTGGATACAAAATTGGCTTGGTGGGATGAGACAGAGGCTGATAGTGTGTTTTACAGATCGGAACCTGAGATCAGTGATGTGCTACAACGTTTGGTGCTGGGAGCACTGTTGTTTGTCATAATATTAACGATTTGGATGAGAATGTAGATAGCATGATTAGTAAGACCGCAGCCGTCGCCTAACCTGAGTCCCAGGCTCAGCACCGGGCCCACAGTCTCCACGATGCAGACTACCACACCACACCACGGGGCCTGACTGTGCTGGGTCTTACTGCTCCCCCCCCCCCCTACAGGGAACCTCAGTGGGGGTTCCACTGGGCCTTCCCCTTCCCCTTTTAGCCACAATAGTCCTCATGCCCCCCTCCTCTCTCAACACATACCATCCCCCCACCAGACATTGCTTCGGCTTCCATCCACCTACCTGCCTTCCTCCAACCCCAACCCCCACTCTTGCTGTGAGTTCACCATCCCCCCTGACCTCCCCCTTTCTGATACGGAGAGGTCGGTCCTCAGCAGAGCCCTCACCTTTGGCCCCCTCCACCTCCACCTCAACGAGTTCCGTGTCCGCCACGATGTAGAGCACTTCTTCCGTTGCCTCCGCCTCTGGGACTTTTTCTGTGGGAAGGAGTCCTCACCACCCAGTGATGACCCGTTTCCAATGGACCCCTCCTCTTAGACTCCCCTGATTGGCCTTCTACCTTCTTTAGACCTTTTCATTTCCAACTGCCGGCGGGACTTCAACCGCCTCAAATTTTCCACTCCACTTACTCACTCTAACCCCCCCCCCCCGAACGTACAGCCCACCGCTCACTCGGCAGCAACCGAGATCGAGCAACTGTCCATATGGTGCCAGCGCAATAACCTGGCCCTCAACACCAGCAAAACCGAGGAACTGATTGTGGACTTTGGAAGGAGTAGGAGGGGGACCCACAGCCCCATTTATATCAACGGGTCGATGGTTGAAAGGGTCAAGAGCTTCAAATTCCTGGGCGTGCACATCTCTGAAGATCTTTCCTGGTCCGAGAACACTAATGCAATTATCAAGAAAGCTCATCAGCGCCTCAACTTCCTGAGAAGATTATGGAGAGTCGGTTTGTCAAGGAAGACTCTCTCTAACTTCTACAGGTGCACAGTAGAGAGCATGCTGACCGGTTGCATCGTGGCTTGGTTCGGCAATTTGAGCGCCCTGGAGAGGAAAAGATACAAAAAGTAGTAAACACTGCCCAGTCCATCATCGGCTCTGACCTTCCTTCCATCGAGGGGGTTTATCGCAGTCGCTGCCTCAAAAAGGCTGGCAGTATTATCAAAGACCCACACCATCCTGGCCACACACTCATTTCCCTGCTACCTTCAGGTAGAAGGTACAGGAGCCTGAAGACTGCAACAACCAGGTTCAGGAATAGCTACTTCCCCACAGCCATCAGGCTATTAAATCTGGCTCGGACAAAACTCTGATTATTAATAACCCATTTCTGTTATTTGCACTTTATTTATTCATGTGTGTATATATTTATATCATAGTATATGGACACACTTATCTGTTTTGTAGTAAATGCCAACTATGTTCTGTGTGCTGAAGCAAAGCAAGAATTTAATTGTCCTATATAGGGACACATGCCAATAAACTCACTTGAACTTGAACTTGAACTTGAACCCCGCTGGATTATCAAACCTGCCGACAATGGAGGTGCCGTGGTAGACAACTCTCAGGCACCTCCTCCTATTTATCCTTGAACCATGACCCCACAGACGAGCACCAGGCCTTAATTCCAAGCACCATTATGATTTCATCACTTCCGGTTCTCTCCCTTCTAAAGCCTCCAACCTTACCGTTCCCCAGCCTCGCAAGGCCTGATTTTATCTTCTCCCCAAAATCCACAAACAGAACTGTCCTGGCAAACCCATTGTTTCTGCTTGTTCATGTCCCACCAAAATAATTTCCACATACCTCGACTCCATCCTATCCCCCCTGGTCCAATCCCTCCCTACCTATGTCCAAGACACCTCACACGCTCTTCGTCTCCTCAATGACTTCCGTTTACCAGGCCCCCACTCCCACATCTTTACTATGGATGTCCAGTCACTCTACACCTCTATCCCCCACCTGGAGGGTCTTAAAGCCCACCGTTTCTTCCTCGACCGCAGAACCAGCCTATTTCCGTCTACCAATACTCTCCTCCGCGTAGCGGAGCTGGTCCTTGCCCTCAACAGCTTCTCCTTCGACTCTTCCCACTTCCTCCAAATCCAAGGCGTAGCTATGGGCACTCGCATGGGCCCCAGCTATGCCTGCCTCTTTGTAGGGTATGTCGAACAATAGTAAGATTAAACGAGAACTTACCAGTTTGAAGTTTGATCTGTATTTTATGAGGAGTTACGATGAGGGATTACGTGAAGAACCCCGCCAGGACGCATGCGTGTCATTCTTCAAAGCAGCGGTGTGAAATCACAGATAACTGTAATGACTAAACATAGTAAGATTAGAGAAGAGATACCAGTTAAGTATATGATCAGGGTGGGAGCGGAGGGCACGTAATCCCTCATCGTAACTCCTCATAAAATACAGATCAAACTTCAAACTGGTAAGTTCTCGTTTAATCTTACTATTTCATTTCGGAGTCACGTGAATGACTACGTGAAGATTTTAAAGCTCTGTGATTTCATGCCGTGCATCACGTCTGCCTTGACTGTGGGAGGAATTGTGTTAACATAATTTGGACATGGATACTGCTTTAGATGTAAGTATCGGTTGTTATCATGCTCCATGCATTCAGAAAAGAGTGTAATCTCCACCCAATCTCCGTGCTCCCTCTATATTGTAGGGAACCAGACCCACCTACCTCCATAGTTACCAGTGGTAGGTTTACTTTTTGTAGGTTCTTCGCTGCTGTTGTCGCGCTGGGTCTGGATTTTCGGTTTGGTTGGCGTTGGAGGTCCCCGCAGGTTCTCTTGTTCTTGCACCCCCTGCACACTTGTCTTTCCTTCTGCGGACCCCTCTTCCAGGTCAGCCCAGAACTGACCCGCAGTGCTCCCCTCTGATGAGGTAGAAGCACTGTGCAGCCCTTCAAGAGGTACTGCTGTGGGTTTATCATAGGGCCCACAGTGACCCGACTCCATCTCCCGGAGTCTCCATACACCGCTCCTTCCGGTTCCAGCGCTCTCGGGCGCTGGCCGCCCGTGGTTGTTCAAAGTCGGACTCCTCTGAGTCCACGACCTTGTTTGTTTTGTGTCTAGCCTTTCCGCCCGGCCGCGTGGATCTGGCCGGTGCGGAGGCGACATCGGGCACAGCTGATCCCACTATCGGTGATCCGAGTGCCGCTGGCTGCTGCTGGCTGCCCGCTGCTCTGCGGTCCTCCTTCTCCAGCTTTGTCCTTACTGCCCTTCCGTGGAGTGGATATGGCCGGTGTGGAGGCGACATCGGGCACAGCTGATCCCATCTAGCCCACCAGCTTTGTCGCAGCCCGTTGGTTTCTCCACCTGCAATCAGCATGGTAAAAACATAAAAAGACCGCAGCTCTTACCTGCAGGTCCAGGTTAAAATTGTCGCTACGGGTGAACGTCGTTCCACCCCGTCTGCTGCCGTTATTGACTTCCCGCCGTCAATACCTTGAGCACGTTTCAGATTTTGAGATCAGTATTGCGGATACCTGTCCCCATATGTCTCCAGATACACTGGTTAACACTAGGCACTTGCAATGCCTTGCAGTTACCTGGGGGTAAATGCCGTGCAATGGCATCAGACATAGCCTGTGTCTGTAGTTTGTTACTAGACAAATAGTCCACACTGGCTGCAATTTTGGGCTCCAGGTCTTCCCCGGTTAGGTCTGGCTGGAAGAATTGGTTCACCATATCCAGCATGCCTTATTTCACCCCAGGGCTACTGGGGGTATGTGGTTCTGTGACCCGTTCAGAGTCTACCCAGAACAGATCCTCCGTGTTCTCCTCTGACGAGGAGGAGACACTATGCAGCTCCGCAAGGGGTACCGCTGTGGGGCTTATTGGGTGCCCACTGTGGCTAGCCTCCCTCTCCCGGGTCTGCCACTTTGGAGGATCTCCTGGAGCAACCGCTCTAACCGGCCCCCGTGCTCACGGGCACTGGCCGCTCGCGGCTCCTCAAAGTCCGACTCATCTGAGTCCGGCATTCGTGGGGTCTTTCTCTTCGCTTTCCCGCCCGGCCGAGAAGTGGATTTCGCCGTAGCGGGAGCGAAGTCGGGCACAGCTGACTCCAATTGAGAAGATTCCCGTGCCGTCGGCTGCTGCTGTTTCTGCTGGCTGTCCGCAACTCCGCTGTTCTCCCCCGCCAGCTCTCCCGCAGCCTTCATGGATCCGGTCCATGTCTCCACCTAAAAGGTAAGTGGAAGGAACGCAGAGTCTTCTTACCTGCTGTTCCCGACTTTCAAATGCTGGAACGCAGAGTCTCCTTACCTGCTGTTCCTGGCTTTCAAATTTTGCCGTTAGGGGAACGTCGTTCCCCTTGCTGTGACTTGTTGCAATGCGTGTAGCGATATGACACGCATGAGTCCTGGCGGGGTTCTTCATGTAGTCACTCACGTGACTCCGAAATAAAATCCCTGTTCCAGGCGCACACTGGCCCTATCCCTGAACTCTACCTTTGCTACAATGACGACTGCATTGGTGCCACCTCCTACACCCATGCAGAACTCACTGACTTCATCAACTTCACCACTAATTTCCATCCTGCACTCAATTCATTTGGACCATCTCCGGCATCTCCCTACCGTTTCTAGATTTCACCGTCTCCATCACAGGAAACAGACTATTGACCGACATCTACTACAAACCTACTGACTCCTATAACTATCTTGACTGCACTTCTTCCCACCCTGCTGCCTGTAAAGACTCTATACCCTGCTCCCAATTCCTCCGTCTATGCCGCATCTGTGCCCAGGATGAGTTGTTCCATACCAGGGCATCGGAGATGTCCTCATCCTTTCGGAAATGGGAGTTCCCCACTTCCATTATTGAGGAGGCCCTCACTAGGGTCTCCTCGATATCTCACAGCTCTGCTCTTATTCCCCCTCCCCCCATTTGTAACAAGGACAGAGTCCCCCTTGTCCTCACCTTCCACCCCATCATCCGTCGCATACAGGATATAATCCTCGCCACCTCCAACAGGATTTCGCCACCTCCAACGGGATCCCACTGCTGGCCACATCTTCACATCTCCACCCATTTCTGCTTTCTGCAGAGACTGTTCCCTCCGAAACTCCCGAGTCAACTCGTCCCTTCCCACCCTTCCCACCCCCTCCCCTGGTACTTTCCCCTGCAACTGCAGGAGATGTAACACCTGTCCCTTTAACCCCCCCCCCCCCCCCTCGACCCTCCAAGGACCCAAACAGCCTTTCATAGAAACATAAAAACATAGAAAATAGGTGCAGGAGTAGGCCATTCGGCCCTTCGAGCCTGCACCGCCATTCAATATGATAATGGCTGATCATCCAACTCAGTATCCTGTACCTGCCTTCTCTCCATACCCCCTGATCCCTTAAGCCACAAGGGCCACATCTAACACCCTCTTAAATATAGCCAATGAACTGGCCTCAACTACCTTCTGTGGCAGAGAGTTCCAGAGATTCACCACTCTCTGTGTGAAAAATAAATTTCTCATCTCAGACCTAAAAGATTTCCCCTTTATCCTTAAATTGTGACCCCTTGTTCTGGACTTCCCCAACATCGGGAACAATCTTCCTGCATCTAGCTTGTCCAACCCCTTAAGAATTTTGTAAGTTTCTATAAGATCCCCCCTCAATCTTCTAAATTCTAGCGAGTACAAGTCGAGTCTATCCAGTCTTTCTTCAAATGAAAGTCCTGACATCCCAGGAATCAGTCTGGTGAACCTTCTCTGTACTCCCTCTATGGCAAGAATGTCCTTCCTCAGATTAGGATACCAAAACTGTACGCAATACTCCAGGTGTGGTCTCACCAAGGCCCTGTACAACTGCAGTAGAACCTCCCTGCTCCTATACTCAAATCCTTTTGCTATGAATGCTAACATACCATTCGCTTTCTTCACTGCTGCTGCACCTGCATGCCTACTTTCAATGACTGGTGTACCATGACACCCAGGTCTCGTTGCATCTCCCCTTTTCCTAATCGGCCACCATTCAGATAATAGTCTACTTTCCTGTTTTTGCCACCAAAGTGGATAACCTCACATTTATCCACATTATACTGCATCTGCCATGCATTTGCCCACTCACCCAGCCTATCCAAGTCACCTTGCAGCCTCCTAGCATCCTCCTCACAGCTAACACTGCCCCCCAGCTTTGTGTCATCCGCAAACTTGGGGATGTTGCATTCAATTCCCTCGTCCAAATCATTAATATATATTGTAAATAGCTGGGGTCCCAGCACTGAGCCTTGCGGTACCCCACTAGTCACTGCCTGCCATTCTAAAAAGGACCCGTTTACTCCTACTCTTTGCTTCCTGTCTGCCAGCTGCTTCCAGGTGAGGCAGAGGTTCACTTGCACCTCCTCCAACCTCATCTACTCTATCCGCTGTTCCAAATGTTAACTTCTTTACATCAGTGCAGGCTCAGCGATCGTTGCACTGAACACCTCCACTCAGTCCATCTTAACCTGCCTGATCTCTCGGTGGCTCAGCACTTCAGCCCCCTCCCATTCCCAATCTGACCTTTCTGTCCTGAGCCTCCTCCATTGTCAGTGTGAGGTCCAGTGCAAATTGGAGGAACAGCACCTCATGTTTTGCTTGGGTAGTTTACACCCCAGCAGTATGAACATTGACTTCTCTAACTTCAGATAGCCCTTGCTTTCTCTTTCCATCCCCTTCCCCTTCCCAGTTCTCGCACTATTCTTACTGTCTCCGACTACATTCCATCTTTGTTCCGCCCCCTCCCCTGACATCAGTCTGAAGAAGGGTCTCGACCCGAAACGTCGCCCATTCCTTCTCTCCAGAGATGCTGCCTCACCCGCTGAGTTACCCCAGCATTTTGTGTCTAGCATGATTAGTAAGTTTGTAGATGACACCAAAATCGGTAGTTTGGTGTACGGTGAAGAGGGTTATCTAAGATTACAGCAGGATCAAGAGCAACTGGGAAAGTGAGCAAATGAATGGCAGATGAAATTTAACTCAGACAGTAGCATAGTTATGCATTTTGTAAAATTAAATCAAGACAGTACATACACAGCAAATGATACAGCCCTGAGGAGTATTGTAGAACAGAGAGATCTTGCATTATAAATAGATAGTTTCCTGAAAGTGCTGACACAAGTAGACAGGCTGCTGAAGAAGGCACATGACATGCTTGTCTTCATATCATAGAGCATTACGTGCAAGAGTTGGAACATCAGTTTATGGTTCTACGAGGCATTGGTGAAACCGTACCTGGTAATATTGTTGTTCTGGTCATCATACTGAACAAAGAATGATGTGATTAGGTTAATTGTCCTCTGTAAATTGCCTCCGGTATGTAGTGAGAGGATGGGAAACTGGTAGAACATAGAACTAGTGTGAGCGGGTGATTGCTGGTCTACGTGGTCTCCGTGGACCAAATAGCCTGTTTCCACACTGTATCTTTCAATCAATTCAATCAAAGTTCCCAGCTATTCTGTACTGTTCTCAGGGCAATTAAGTAACTACGTAATACATTCTGGGATCTTATTAATAAATGAAAAAAATTTGTCGAAGTGTTTCATTAAACATTCACTTCATGAAAATTCTACTTCTTACTTTTGAATCCTGAACGTATACATTTGAACTGTTCTTTCTTCCTGGCCACGTTCTGTACCTCAGCACATTGGCTTAACTTCACATTCAGTCCTTGATTAACACAGCCTGGCAGTTGAGTGGTTTCTGTGCTGAAGCTTATTAATAAAATTTGAACGGATTTGCTTGTGCACTAACATGTTGGTTGCTGCCATCTAAAGACTAAATCTGTTCAATCAGATTTAATAACCAGTCTCAGATGAACCATTGAATTACTGTAGATCAATAACAGATACTCTGCATCAGCCATGTCCGTGGAAGTATTAAGATCAATGTCGAGAAATTAGAACATAGGCATGATTGAATGCTGTGTAGAGCACTAACACTACCCTGTGTAGAGCACTAAAGAAAATCATTGAATCGGTAGAGAACATTCTATCTTTAAGAGATTGCTGTCAAGGTTTTCCCCCCTTTAAAAGAGCATTCAAATTCGATCTGAGATTCACAGACTGCCAAGATGATGAGGGAGAATAGGGAGGTGGGGAAGGGAATAGCAGGGTAATGATGCATGGGTCTGTCAGGGGAGTATCCTGTGACAGATGGAGTGGACTGATTTCACCCTATGTAGCCCAAGCCCAAATGAACCTTGGCAGCATTGGACCACTGGCAGAGGGATTTATGAGCCACATTTTGCAGTTCATGGTCATCCTAATCTTTAAAGGAGATGCAGGCGCTGTTTCTTTTTAATGCAAATTCCAGGGAATGCTTTGTATAGCGGCAATATCCTGAGGGATGCTTTAATTTATGCGTGGTTCGTTACTTTCAGCCGAACATATTCCTCATGTTATTGTTTGGAAGGTTGTTTGGTGTGATATCTTGATCCCATTTCTGTTGCTGTAATTAAAGCACCATCACAGGTAGAAATAAAACAGCAAATGTAACTTCCTTTAGGTTGAATTGCAACAGGAAATGCCCAGCCCATTTTCACAATTGGATGGATTTTAACAGTTCAAGATAAGTGAGTCCAGTTTCTATGAAAATTAAGTATAGAAATAACAAACTACAGATGCCGTTATACAGAAAAATGACACAAAGTGCTGGAGTAACTCAGAGGGTCAGGCAGCATCTCTGGAGAACATGGGTAGGTGATATTCCGACCCGAAACGTCACATGTCCATGTTCTGCTGAGATGCTACACGATCCACTGATTTACTCCAGCACTTTCACTTTTTTCTAGGAAAATAAAACAGACGGATCACACCCTATGATAACATATGGATGGATGATGGATGGATGAGTGAGGAAGGCCACCGGGTTCGCAGGTGAGGGGGAGGGGTGGGGTCTTGCTGCCACATGTGGCGGCAGGCAGTAGGTAAGACTGTCCGGTGAACTTTTGTAACTTTGTCAGCGACAAAACGTGGGGAAACTTGTGTACTGCCTAGGTGAGTTCTGCTACATGATTTTACCAGGCTGTGTGCAAAACAAAGCATTTCATTGTACCGAGGAACATGTGATAATAAAGTATCATTGAATCATGGAACAAGTCTGTAATGTTAGAAGCTCCTGTCCTGACTGTTGAATATGCAATGTACATGGAGTTAGGTACATTAATTTAACGTGTGATATTATTGGAACTTGATGTGCATCGTTATATCAACAGGCTGTAGACTGTAATTTTAAGCTAATGAATAGCATTGAAAAATCCACTTTCATTTAAAAAAGCCAATGTCTTTGATTTCTACAGTTATTGACCTGATTATAACTTCAGGGATCTCTGATTCTTAAAGATGTGATTTCTGAAGAAATTATTCTATTAGTATATTATCCAGGCAAACTAGGATTTCCACAATTTACAAAAAAAGCCCCAAATTCTATCCTTAGACTGACAGTGGGAAACCTTGCTTCCAAGCAAAGTTTAAATAACTAAAAATGTAAAATAGTAATGTAATGATAACACAATCAATAGCAAATATAAATTTGATTGGAAAAATTCATAAACAAAATATTGAGAATGCTGGTAAACAGAAAATGCAGGAAATATTCAGGCTGGAGCTGTGGAGATGGAAACAATCAATGGATTGAACCGTACAAGCTCATCTTCTGGAATTGCTCTTCATACACTCTACATGTCTATATTATAGAGTCATAATCATATAGTATGGACACAGGCCCTTCGGCCCAACTTGCCTAAACAGACCAACATTAATCCCATCAACCTGCGTTTGGCCCATATCCATTCAAACCTACCCCATCCATGTACCTGTCTATCAGACAAAATGATAAGGAGGTCCCAGACTCAACATGCATGACCTGAATTTAGCTGAGAAAGTTAGAAAGTTCCAGCTGAATACACTCCAAGAATCAGCAACCAAGGGCAGCATAGTGGCACAGTTGGTAGAGCTGCTGCCTCACAACGCCAGAGACCAGGGTCCAATCCTGACCTTGGGTGATGTCAATGGGGAGTTTGTATGTTCTCCCTGTGACCGCGTGGGTTTCCCGACAGCTGCTCCAGTTTCCTCCTGCATCTCCAAGTCTGGTGGGTTGGTAGCTTAATTATACTCTCTAAATTGCCCCTAGTGTGTGGGGAGTGGATGCAAAAGTGAGATAACATAGGACTTGTGTGAATAAGTGATTGGTGTGGACTCGGTGGCCTGAAGGGCCTGTTTCTATGCTGTCTTATTCAATCAGTCTTTCAATCAATTCAATCAAATCTTTGGCAGCCAGTAAAGTGCGACAGCAGCTGTGAACGCTGTAAGGATCATTTGATAGTTTTTAAATATCCTGATGCACAGGGATAATTAACAACCATTAAAATTACATAAAAATAGTATCAAGTAAAATTAGCTTGAAATTTTTAATTACACTCAAAATCTTTAAACAAAATTGGAATAATAAAAGAACATACTTTCCCCTTTGCCTTCTATTTACAGCCCTACAATCCCCATTGAGATCAATTGGGTTGTGGTCATAATTGATTGCTAGAAAGCTACATCATGGAAACAGGCCTGTTGTTCCACTGAGTCCATGCCATCCATCGATCACCCTTTCACACTAGTTCTATGATATCCCACTTTAGGATTCACTGCCTACACAGAGGGGAAAGATACAGAAGCCAATGACCCTACAAACCCACGAGTCTTTGAGAAGATAGACACAAAATGCTGGAGTAACTCAGCGGGACAGGCAGCATCTCTGGAGAGAATGATGGGTGACGTTTCGGGTCGAGACCCTTCTTCAGACTGAAGGTCATGGCAGGTACTCGGTGCATCCATTGGAATCCCAGGCGGTCCAGGGGGAACGTGCAAACTCCACACATACACCTCCCAAGGTCAAGATTGATCCCTGGTCTCAAGATTAAGAATTGATTCCTCAGTGTAAATGCTGGGTAATCAAGATGGACCTCTGAGTCGAGTAGCAGATGAACTGTCAGATTTAGCATTGCAAATCTGTAAATCTGGGATTTCCGGTTTTGCAGTGCTTGTGTGGGAGATTTGGAATTTGTTCCATTTTACCACGTAAAGACTGATGGTTCTTTTCCATTTCAGATAGTTAATCTCCAGGCTTCCACATTCAGTTATAGCTGAGGGATTATGACCTCATTCACCATTGTTCATGCTTTCCATTTGGAGTAAATGTTGCTGCAAGGGATCACTAACAGGGCTATCACACAGACAAGAACATTTTAGGAACTGTTGCTTAAGGTTGATATTTCCTTCTTTGCTTAGGGATTATTTGAGTATTTGAAAGGTTCATTGAAATTATTTTCTTCAGCTTTGCTTGCAGCTAAAGAGGATTTTTTGAAAACTTTGTGTATTCTTAGTCGATGAACAGATAATCACTTGTTGGATGCTAGGCTGTGGGACAATAGATTTGAGCATCACCAAGTTATTGCTTTCCTGCACATGAGTACTCACTGATGAGGGTCGACAGGAAGGTCTAATCCTCTCTCTATGGTAAACAAGATGAAGGAAAGGAAATGTAACAATGGATCCAGAGTGAGGGGTAAATAGTGTCAGAGTGAAGGGAGAACAAGGTCAGAGTGAGGGAGGATCTGAGTGAGGGGTAGATAGAATGAATGAGAGGGGAGGTCTGAAAGAGGATAGAAGTCAGAATGAGAGAAGCACAGAATCGGAGTGAGGGGAGAGAAACAGAGTGAGGAGAGAAAGTTTGAGTGAGGGGTGGACAGAGTGAAGGGAGCAACATTTGAGTGAGGAGAGAGAATCAGAGTGAGGGGAGAACAAAGAGAGCATAGAAAATATTAGGTAAAGAAGTTGATTCATCCATTAAAATCACAAGGTTTTTCCATTCATCCCAAATATACTTACAACTTCCCTCATCCTTCATCACTTCTGACAAGATCCTAAAGCAGGATATAAAGACCTTCCTAGATGGTTGCAAATTGAGCCATGGCCTTTGTATAAGCATATAACCATGTAACCATATAACAATTACAGCACGGAAACAGGCCATCTCGGCCCTTCTAGACCATGCCGAACACTTACTCTCACCTAGTCCCATCTACCTGCACTCAGACCATAACCCTCCATTCCTTTCCCGCCCATATACCTGTCCAATATATTTTTAAATGATAAAAATGATCCACCCTCCACCACTTCCACTGGAAGCTCATTCCACACAGCTACCACTCTCTGAGTAAAGAAGTTCCCCCTCATGTTGCCCCTAAACTTTTGTCCCTTAATTCTCAAATCATGTCCTCTTGTTTGAATCTTCCCTACTCTCAATGGAAAAATCTTATCCACGTCAACTCTGTCTATCCCTCATAATTTTAAAGACCTCTATCAAGTCCCCCCTTAACCTTCTGCGCTTCAGAGAGTAAAGACCTATCTTGTTCAACCTTTCTCTGTAACTTAGGTGCTGAAACCCAGGCAACATTCTAGTAAATCTCATCTGTACTCTCTCTATTTTGTTGACATCTTTCCTATAATTTGGCGACCAAAATTGTACACCATATTCCAGAATTGGCTTCACCAATGCCTTGTACAATTTTAACATTACATCCCAACTTCTATACTCAATGTTCTGATTTATAAAGGCCTGCACACCAAAAGCTTTCTTTACCACCCTATCTGCATGAGATTCGCCTTCAGGGAACTATGCACAGTTATTACTAGATCCCTCTGTTCAACTGCATTCCTCAATTCGCTACCATTTACCATGTACGTCCTATTTTGATTTGTCCTGCCAAGATGTAGCAACTCACACTTATCAGCATTAAACTCCATCTGCCATATTTCAGCCCACTCTTCCAAATGGCCTAAATCTCTCTGTAGACTTTGAAAATCTACTTCATTATCCAAAACACCACCTATTTTAGTATCATCTGCATACTTACTAATCCAATTTACCACACCATCATCCAGATCATTGATGTATATGACAGACAACAGTGGACTCAACACAGATCCCTGAGGCACCCCACTAGTCACCGGCCTCCAACCTGACAAACAGTTATCCACCATTACTCTCTGGTATCTCCCATTCAGCCACTGTTGAATCCATCCTACTCCACTATTAATACCCAACAAATGAGCCTTCTTAACCAACCTTCCATATGGAACCTTGTCAAAGGCCTTACTGAAGTCCATAGAGACAACATCCACCGCTTTAGCCTCATCAATTTCCCTAGTAACCGCTTAACAAAATTCAAGAAGATTAGTCAAACATGACCTTCCAGGCACAAATCCATGTTGACTGTTCCTAATCAGACCCTGTTTATCCAGATGATTATATATATTATCTCTAAGTAACCTTTCCATTAATTTGCCCACCACTGACGTCAAACTAACAGGTCTATAATTGCTAGGTTTACTCTTAGAAACCTTTTTAAACAATGGAACAACATGCGCAGTACGCCAATCCTCCGACACCATTCCCGTTTCTAATGACATTTGAAATATTTCTGTCATAGCCCCTGCTATTTCTACATTAACTTCCCTCAATGTCCACTTTTATATTTTTCAAAAGTGTGAGTACTTCCTCTTCTTTGATCCTCATAGTTTCCATAGGAGGCTGCAAGGTGACTTGGATAGGCTGGGTGAGTGGGCAAATGCATGGCAAATGCAGTATAATGTGGATAAATGTGAGGTTGCAGAAACAGGTGAATTGATCATGGGGAACAAGGACATGGCAAACCAATTGAATAACTACTTTGGTTCCGTCTTCACTAAGGAAGACATAAATAATCTGCCGGAAATAGCAGGGGACGGCGGGTCAAATGAGATGGAGGAACTGAGTGAAATCCAGGTTAGCCGGGAAGTGGTGTTAGGTAAATTGAATGGATTAAAGGTCGATAAATCCCCAGGGCCAGATAGGCTGCATCCCAGAGTACTTATGGAAGTAGCCCCAGAAATAGTGGATGCATTAGTGATAATTTTTCAAAACTCTTTAGATTCTGGAGTGGTTCCTGAGGATTGGAGGGTAGCTAATGTAACCCCACTTTTTAAAAAGGGAGGGAGAGAGAAAACGGTGAATTACAGACCAGTTAGTCTAACATCGGTAGTGGGGAAAGTGCTAGAGATGGGATAGCAGCACATTTGGAAAGTGGTGAAATCATTGGACAAAGTCAGCATGGATTTACAAAAGGTAAATCATGTCTGACGAATCTTATAGAATTTTTCGAGGATGTAACTAGTAGAGTGGATAAGGGAGAACCAGTGGATGTGTTATATCTGGACTTTAAGAAGGCTTTCGACAAGGTCCCACATAAGAGATTAGTATACAAACATAAAGCACACGGTATTGGGGGTTCAGTATTGATGTGGATAGAGAACTGCCTGGCAAACAGGAAGCAAATAGTAGGAGTAAACGGGTCCTTTTCAGAATGGCAGGCAGTGACTAGTGGGGTACCGCAAGGCTCAGTGCTGGGACCCCAGCTATTCACAATATATATTAATGATTTGGACGAGGGAATTGAATGCAACATCTCCAAGTTTGCGGATGACACGAAGCTGGGGTCAGTGTTAGCTGTGAGGAGAATGCTAGGAGGCTGCAAGGTGACTTGGATAGGTTGGGTGAGTGGGCAAATGCATGGCAGATGCAGTATAGTGTGGATAAATGTGAGGTTATCCACTTTGGTGGCAAGAACAGGTAAGTAGACTATTATCTGAATGATGGCCGATTAGGAAAAGGGAGATGCAACGTGACCTGGGTGTCATGGTACACCAGTCATTGAAAGTAGGCATGCAGGTGCAGCAGGCAATGAAGAAAGCGAATGGTATGTTAGCATTCATAGCAAAAGGATTTGAGTATAGGAGCAGGGAGATTCTACTGCAGTTGTACAGGGTCTTGGTGAGACCACACCTGGAGTATTGCGTACAGTTTTGGTCTCCAAATCTGAGGAAATATATTCTTGCCATAGAGGGAGTACAGAGAAGGTTCACCAGACTGATTCCTGGGATGTCAGGCCTTTCATATGAAGAAAGACTGGATAGACTCGGCTTGTACTTGCTAGAAGATTGAGGGGGGATTCTTATGGAAACTTACAACATTCTTAAGAGATTGGACAGGCTAGATGCAGGAAGATTGTTCCCGATGTTGGGGATGTCCAGGACAAGGGGTCACAGTTTAAGGATAAAGGGGAAATCCTTTAGGACCGAGATGAGGAAAACATTTTTCACACAGAGAGTGGTAAATCTCTGGAACTCTCTGCCACAGAAGGTAGTTGATGCCAGTTCATTGGCTATATTTAAGAGGGAGTTAGATGTGGCCCTTGTGACTAAAGGGATCACGGGGTATGGAGAGAAGGCAGGTACAGGATACTGAGTTGGATGATCAGCCATGATCATATTGAATGGCGGTGCAGGCTCGAAGGGCCGAATGGCCTACTCCTGCACCTATTTTCTATGTTTCTATGTTGGTGGGATTTTGGGTTGAAGTAAAAAAGCACCGCAAATGGTTGGTGGGGTAAACTTGACAATTTCCTGCTTGCACTGTATATTGATTTTAGATAAAACGCTACAACGTACAACTATGATCTTGGCCATCTTACTCAGTCCCTCTCTGCTCATCAGGTGCAGAGGATTCTTCCCATGAATGAAAAATAAAAGTGTTATTAGTGTTTAAAAATGTTAAGAATCTCTCTCCTGTCAATCATGCCATGAAGGCAACACCTTTTCCAGTGGGAAGGGGGAGGGATTATAAAACCCGGAAGTGTGGGTGTGGCTCAGTCTCTGCATGATGGGGGAGGGAGAGGTCACGACTGTCTGAGCTGTGAATCAACTGAAAACACTGAATGGCTACTGAACTGCGAGTGTGGTGTTTTGTGTGGTTTTATGGTGGTTTCACCCAGCTTGAAATGGTATGAAACTGCATTTGAATGTGGTGGCCTTGCACCCTGCTTGAAGTGGTATGAAACTGCACTTAAATTTGGTGGCCTTGCACCCTGCTTGAAGTGGTATGACACTGCCCTTCAATTTGGTGGCCTTGCACGCTGCTTGAAGTGGTATGAAACTGCACTTGAATTTGGTGGCCTTGCACTCTGCTTAAAGTGGTATGAAACTGCACTTGAATTTGGTGGCCTTGCACCCTGCTTAAAGTGGTATGAAACTACACTTGAATTTGGTGGCCTTGCACCCTGCTTGAAGAGGTCGGAAACTGCACTTGAATTTGGTGGCCTTGCACCCTGCTTGAAATGGTAGGAAAATGGATTTGAATTTGGTGGCCTTGCTCCCTGCTTGAGATGGAATTTCAAGGAATATCCGTGAGTCAACTGCCAGCCCACCAGCCGTGAGTGAGCTGCCAGCACATCAGGCTTGCGGGACTGAGCTCCCACCCCAAGAATCCTTTTGGCCCACAATGTCCAAACTAGCCCTCTGGAGACCAGTCCCTTCAGCCCACAACACCCATAACAGCGCCCCAGAAAGCCCTCCCCCCCCGCACTGGCCACCAATATTGGAATTGGTGGAGAGGTGGAATATTGCGTTGGGGGACCAGCCCTCCCGTGTGGACATGGGACCCAACGGTTCCCACTTAGTCTAGTTGCTTCTTAAATGTTACGATAGTCCCTGCCTCAACTACCTCCTCCGGCAGCTTGTTCCATATATCCACCACCCTTTGCATGAAAAAGTTACCCCTCAGATTGTTATAAAATCTTTCCCCCTACTCCTTAAACCTTTGCCCTCTGGTTCTCGATTCTGGGCAAGAGATTCTTGTTGTGGATCCCTGTTTATCAATGCGGGTCCCAAGTGTGAATTTTAGGAAATTGCCGGTAATTAAATAGATCGCATAAATTTGATTCTTCGTGTTCGAGGACTGAATTGTGAGGAGATTCTAGAAAAGAATTTAGATTCTTCATCTGAGAAATGGTCGAAAAGTAATAAGAGGTATATTATCTAGATACGGTAGGCATCAAACATTATGGAGAAGGTGAGTTTGGGGTGCCATTTTAAATCATCCTGTGACTGTGGGCTATGGAGAAAAAGTATAAAGTAGCATGATTCGTGACAAAGCACAGATAAAGTGTAGCAATTAATGTGCAAACTGATACTTAAAAAATGTGTGAATAAGCAGATTGTATTTATAAAAAGAATATAAAAATCTGAAGGACGGATAATTACTCCAGCTCTGCTATTATGATGCTTTAAAATGTTGTGGGTGGAGAGGATTGATTTGACATAACTTTTAGGTACTCCTACACCTTCACTTAACATAAATTATTCAGGGAGGAAAGGCTCTTAATATTCCTGACTCAAAAGTTAACCTCAGAAGTTGCACTTAACTGGAAGAGGAGATGTAACAATCTGATGCATAGTTTCCACTTTCCACACAATGCCTGCAAAAAGATGTGCTAAGAACCATTGAAAGTTAATCCTGGGAAACATCCACTGAAAAAATGACTGCTCAACAAACCTAAAAGATCTGGTATTTAAGTGTATGATCTTGCCAATTTCAAATTTCCTATTCCATAAATAAGAAATAGGTCTAGTCTCTGAAAAGCAATTATAGTTCAGAGTTTGAGGTCAGAACTAGTACAAAAGCAAATAGAAAATATGAAAAATGTACTACTTTGCAAGGCAAAAAAAGCTGATTAAAACTACTGTATGTGCAAAAGACTGACGTGAAAATATATGAAAAAGCTTAGACTTTCATCTAAGATTAATAGTGGGCTGATGTATTAAATTCGTGGAATCTCTTGGCTGCGCTCTTTGCTCAATATTAATAATACACTATACTCTTATCGAAGCTCTGACTTAAAAAAAAGCACAAAAGCTGAAGTTTAAACATTAGCAATGCAGGCCCTCAAAGGAAGGGAGAGACACCACACTCTAGATGGCTGATAAAGGATCAGTGTTAGTCTGGGGACATGTATCATAAAATACACAGAAGGCCAAGCTGGACTGCTCTTGAAATTGAAAACAGAGACAATTAATCTGCAGGCATAAGGAAAAAAAGACACAAAGTGCTGGAGTAACTCAGCAGGTCAGGCAGCATTTCTGGTGAACATGGATAGGTGGCGTTTCAGATTGGGTGTGATGATGGATTCCAACCTGAAACATCTCCAGCGATGCTGCCTGACCCGCTGAGTTACTCCAACACGTTGTGTCTTTTTATGATTAATCTGCACACCGTTGGCCTGATTCTCTCAGCACAATGTTGTTTTTTTGCTGCCTCTCTTTTACATGATTGCTCAGCGCAGCCAGCATGAGTCAGATTGGTCGCTGGCATATCACATCAGCAGGAGGTTCAGACGTTTGAATGGCTATCATCTATTAAAACCAGCCTAAATTAGTTAAAGCCAGTAACTACCACAACCAGTGGTACCAGAGTTCAAAGAGACTTGCAGTGTATTAGAGCAATCCATCAATCTCTGCACCTACTGGTTATTAAGTTTTTCAATGACTTTCAATGGTTTTCAATGGCACTTTGTTTGTCACATATACCGAGGTACAGTGAAATTAATTTTTGTATATCGTTCCTTGCATCTCTGATAAGGTACAAGTGTATAGTAGTAGCACATTGAGCCAGTATACAGAGTCCCCAGATTTGGTGCCATTTTTAAGTCCCAATTGTTATAGATGCAGAGTTCCTAACCTGACCATGAGGTCCTGTTGACCTGGCGGCGTTGCAGGGTCAGCCTGGCCAAGCATGGCGATTGGTGTCCTCCACCACTGCTCCATCTCGCTGTGCCGCTGCAGCCTGCGTCCAGTCTACGTGCGAGGCCACTTGGAACGGCGCCCGGTCCAGACAAGCCCCAGGCTGTTGCAAGGCCTCCAGTGGTGCACTGCACTGCCTCCCGAAGCCAGTCTGCCCACCAGTCATGTCCGACTACCAGGGCCGGATTTAGATGAAGAGAGGCCCTAAGCTATTTCACTTGTGAGGCCACCCCCCCTCCCAATCCCCCACCCCCACGACTAGAGGACCATGACTACCCGACAGTGACTGTGACACTTTTAGATCCTACTGTATGTTGTCATTAAACAGTTGGTTTTAAAATACATATTGGATTCACCGCGGAGCGGGCGATGCCTTACCTGGATGGCCGTGTGAACTGAGGCCGAGGCGATGTCTGGTGGGGGGGGTGGTGGGTGGTCAGGGAGGAGGGGGGCATGAAGACTGTAGTGTGGGTGGGGAAGAGCAGGGGTCACATAGTTTGAGGGGGACTGGGAAGACCCAGTGGAACAGCCACTGAGGTTACCAGGGTTAGGGTGACTAGCACTAGGACCCAGTGCAGTCAAACCCAGGGGAGTGGGAGTTAGCAGCGTGGAAGCTTCAGGCCCAGTGCTGAGTGCAGGCTGCAGGTAAGGCGAAGACTGGGGGCTGCTGGAGGGCGGTGGAGTGGTGAGGGTCGGCGGACCGATGGTAGGAGTCTGCGGGAAGTAGAGTCCGGGTCGGCGGGCGATGGGTGGGAGGTCCCGGTGGGCGGATGGTCGGTGGGGCGGCCCGGTTCGGCCAGCCCAGTGAGGCGACGAGGTGAATAGGGCGCGGTGCGGCGGCCATGTTCAGTGCGTCCCGGTCCAGCGGCGATGTTCGGTAGGTTCGGTCCGGCGGCGATGTTAGATGGGTCGGGTGCGGCGGCAATGTTGGGTGGGCCCAGTGCGAGGTGGGTCGGCCAGGTGCGGCAGCGAGGTGGGTAGGCCCCCAGTGCGGAGGCAAGGTGGGTAGGCCCCAGTGCGGATGCGAGGTGGGTAGGCCCCAGTGCGGATGCGAGGTGGGTAGGCCCCCAGTGCGGATGCAAGGTGGGTAGGCCCCAGTGCAGATGCTAGGTGGGTAGGCCCCCAGTGCGGATGCGAGGTGGGTAGGCCCCAGTGCGGATGCGAGGTGGATAGGCCCCCAGTGCGGATGCCAGGTGAGTAGGCCCCAGTGCGGATGCAAGGTGGTAGGCCCCAGTGCGGATGCGAGGTGGGTAGGCCCCCAGTGCGGATGCGAGGTGGTTAGGCCCCAGTGCCGCAGCGAGGTGGGTAGGCCCCAGTGCGGATGCGAGGTGGGTAGGCCCCCAGTGCGGATGCGAGGTGGCTAGGCCCCCAGTGCGGAGGCGAGGTGGGTAGGCCCCAGTGCGGCAGCGAGGTGGGTAGGCCCCAGTGCGGATGCGAGGTGGGTAGGCCCCCAGTGCGGATGCGAGTTGGGTAGGCCCCCAGTGCCGGAGGCGAGGTGGGTAGGCCCCAGTGCGGAGGCGAGGTGGGTAGGCCCCCAGTGCGGATGTGAGATGGGTAGGCCCCCAGTGCGGATGCGAGGTGAGTAGGCCCCCAGTGCGGATGTGAGGTGGGTAGACCCCCAGTGCGGATTTGAGGTGGGTAGGCCCCCAGTGCGGATGTGAGGTGGGTAGGCCCCCAGTGCGGATGCGAGGTGGTAGGCCCCCAGTGCGGATGCAAGGTTCGGCGGGGGAAAGGGTTAAATAAACTACATACCTTTTACTTTGTCCTGCACTTCAAATGATCCAAGGATCTGTGGAGAAAATTCCTCTCCACAACGAATATATACCTCACCTGCATTTTAATTCCGCCCCCCCCCCCTCCCCCCCACACCACCAAAGCCTCCGGAATCGCAAGCACAGCACCACCGATGGTAGGTTTTGTAACAGCGCCACTATCCCAAAAGTTTTATACACCTTGGTGGAGCGAGCAGAGGCCCCCCTAGATCTCGAGGCCCTAAGCTTAAGCTTGTCTAGCTTATATGTAAATCTTTGAAAGCTCATGGTGCAGGCAACTTAGTAAGTGCAGGTAGATACAAATTTCATAACATTTAGTGAACATAGAGGTTAATCAATGAATTACTTGCCGGGATTTTGCTTCAGAATGCAGCAAAAAGACCATCCACTTCTATCAGCTGACAGGATTTCCAAAAATGCATAGTAATGTTGTCCCAGGGTCTCCCATGAGGTAGATGGTAGGTCCGAACTACTCTCTAGTTGGTTATAGAATGGTTCAGTTGCCTGATAACTGCTGGGAAATAACTGTCCATGAATCTGGAGACACTTCTGTACCTCTTGCCTGATGGGAGAGGGGATAAGTCCAGATCCAATAGCTGAAAATATCAACACTGAGCTGACCTGCCACACCTAACCCCTCCACCATCAATCCCTCACCCCTGACTCCAATAAAACATCGGCTTTTAGTATTCAAGAACAGTCTAGTATTTTATACCAAGTACAAAACCCAGTGTTATTCATCATGAATGTTTTTGTTATCATACCAAATGACCTAACAGTGGAATAGGGAAATGTATTTCAACCTGTACAGCTGTGAACCAGTTTCTTCTGGACACATATGGATAGGACAGGTTTGGAGGGATATGGACCAAACGCTGGCAGGTGGGACTAGTGTAGCTGGGACATGTTGGCCGGTGTGGGCAATTTGGGCCAAAGGGCCACACTGTATAACTCTGTGATTCTAATCAGGAGATATGTAGAGTTGGCACATCATGTATCATTTTCTATTTTAAGTAAGCTAACACCTTCTTGCTTCGATCATCCAGAATGATCACTCCACTGTTTTACTGTTTACCATTTTGGAGTTCTAAGAACACTTGAAAGTGTCCAAAACACCAGCACTGTTAAATCCATTGTTTTGCTGTCTGGATCAGCACACTTTAGGTTTAGGTTTAAGTTTATTATTGTCACATGTACCGAGGCACAGTGAAAAGCTTTTTTTTATGCATGTTATCCAATCAGACCAGGTAATACATAAATACAATTAAGTTAAGCTACAAACTACAAATACGTAGCACAAAGGGGAAGATACAGAATGCAGAATATAGTTCTCAGCATTGCAGCTCACCAGTTTCACAAAGTCTAATGTCCACAATGGGGTAGAAATTAATCAGACTTTATCCTAGCTTATTTGAATGACCTTTCAGAAGCCTGATACCAGACGGGGAGAAGCTGTTCCTGAGTCTGGTGGTGCATGTTTTCAAACTTCTGGATCTTCTGCCTGATGGGAGCAGGGAGAGGAAGGAATGACCAGGGTGAAACACATCTTTGATTATTTTGGGTGCTTTTCCGAGGCAGTGGGAAGTGTAGGTGGAGTCAATGCAGGGCAGTCTGGTCTGTGTGAAGGACTAGGCATCATCTACAACTTACTGACCGTATGCTTTCTATGGTGCATCTGTAGAATTTTCTAAGTGTCATTGGGACATGCCGAATTTCCTCCTGAGGAAGTAATGGCATTGATATGCCTTCTTGGCTGTTACTTCAATGTCAGTGAATTGGCCTGCAAGGAATGGAGAAAAAAAAATCTTGAGGCTCATGTGCTTTGATTTGTCGCTAAGTGGCAATTTTTAGATCTGAAAGGATTGGTGAATAAATTAATCAGAGTCGACACACTTGCAATCTAAAGATCAGGATTCACTGAACCATTCAGGAATGAAAGATCCTTCACACATTTTTTGGGGCATTGTCATTTTCTGCTCTATGATAAATATAAGAAAAAAAATGTATGTTAATAGATTCCAGGCGATTTAAAATGCCTTCTGAGTACTTTACTGTATAGCCTGTTTTTAGGGTGCTGCATTAATGACTGCAGTAAGGCTTGTTAATTCAACCTATTTTTCCTTAAATATTCCTGGCGTTTCTAAAGGGCAAGTGAAAGTGTGTGAAACTGTGTCCACCTCTGAAGACGATACTGGCTCAGTGCCAAAACACATACTGAAAAGGGCTAACTCTCATCTCCTGTGCTTGCTGCGAGTGATTGTTTTTGTTGCACTAATATGGCAAATGGCACACTTTTGGCACAGAATAAGCATACCAAAATGAAGGTTCAGTGGTCATCACAAAGGCCGAGTGAAATCTAATTTCTAGACCTCTACCTTTCTGTGTATAACCGTAAGCATAACAATGCCTGAATATAATAAAAACTGGATTACTAAATTTACCAAAAAAGATAAATTGTCTTGTCCAGTACCACGCAGTTTTAACACTGATGTGCAGGTATTGCAAGTGAGTTGTGATTAGCTTAGCTATTTATTTAGCCTTTGAAATTGTGTTAAGGATCAACATCATATTGAATAAAATACATTTTATTTTTCTTAAGACCTGTAAAACGTACAAAAATCTTGTTTTATCGAACCTAACCAGATACAAATTTGGCCTGGTTTACTAACTTCAGACTCAGACAACATTATTGGAAATAAGGACAAAGGACAAAGGACATTTATTGTCACATACACCAATTGGTGCAGTGAAATTTGAGTTGCCATTGCAGCACACAAATAAAATAAACACACCATTATAGAATTTAACATTAAACATAAAAAACATCCCCCCACAGTGGGATTAACGTTCCCCACTGTGAGGGAAGGCAGCAAAGTTCAGTCCACTTCCTCCATATTCACCCGTGGTCGGGGCCTATTGAGGCCTTCGCAGTCGCCGCTACGGCGGCCCGATGTTTCAGGCCCTCTCACCGGAATGATGGAACTCCGGTGTTGGAAGAACGCTCTCAGCGGTTTGGAATTCCGAAACAGCCGCTTGCTACCGGAGACCTTGGCTCCCAAAGTCCACAGGATGCGCTGGGCGGAGCTCCAACATTGGCGATCTCGGCGTGAGATCCCAGGCATGCGGTGTTTAAAGTCAGCGCTGCAGTGGCTGGAAGCTCTGCAGACCACAGCTCCACGATGTTGAAGTCGGCACTCCGGAGCTCCATACAGCGACCACACAGGCTAAGGCATCGCCCTGCTCCGCGATGGTGCCTCAGTGCTGAAGCTGCAGCTCGAAGCTCTGGCCGGTCTCCAGCAGGATAGGCCGCGCCAGTCCGAATGGTAGGCTGCGAGGAGGGGGCGGAGATTCGACGAAAGACGCATCCTCGCCCAGGTAGGGACTGGAAAAATGGTTTCCCCCTTCCCCCCATCCCCCACATAAAAAGACTAAAAGGCCTCCAGAACAAAACTTTTTAACAAACTAAAAATTAAAAAAAGGGTGAAGAACGAACAGCTGCAGGCGAAATATTATCGGAATTAAAATATTTGTCGCCCTCTCCTATCACTATTCTTCTGAATGTTTTGATGAACAAATCCTTGTAAAGGTCTTGACTCAACTATTAAAACGCTTATGAAAGGACTCGACTCGAAATATCACTTATTCCTTTTCACCAGAGATGCTGCTGGACCTGCTGAGTTACTCCAGCATTTTGTGTTCATCTTCAGTGCAAACCAGCATCTACAGATTCCTTCCTACACACCTTGTAAAGGTCTGCTGTGTTTTCCGTGAAACCTATCTTTGAATGTTAGTCCATCTTAACTGATCTTCCTATATATCAACTTATCTACAAAGGAAAAATAAGTAATTTAAGTGATTTAAGTGACCACTTTTAAGCATTCAGTTCTATTTTACTTCGGAGTCACGTGAGTGACTACATGAAGAAGGCCATCATCCCACTTGGCGCGTCATTGCGTTGACTCGCTTTGCGCAAACGAGCCGACTGGCGACAGCATTCGCGCTGTCCAGCGGTAAGTTTAAACCAACAAGGTAAGTTTTTTAAACTAACCTCTGGGATTGGTTTTATTTTGCAGGAATCTCATTTTTATTTAGCGAATGCAAAGTCCTTTAGCCAAGCAGTTGCCTCTTGAACAAGCACACCGTGCGGTTGGGCTGCTGCCCCATTTGTGAAGGCTGGCCAAGCAGGGGCCTTGTCCAGTCCTGAATAGCAAAGAAGATCAAAGCCATTGATGGTGTAACGGCCCGCTTCCTCTGTGCCCAACGTGAGTCTCTTGGAGACAGATGACGTCGATGGAGTGTTGGTGGGCGAGGACTTCGATGAGGTGTCACGTGGCTGCAGAGAGGCTTTCAACATTCAGTTGTAGTATTCGGAGAGCAGGTGCAACTGCTAGGTGCTCTTGAGGCTGGTCGTTGTTGCTGCTTTCGGCTTTGGGATAATGACTAGGATTCTTTGACTTGGCTCTCAGGCGTCGTCTTGTAGAATTTAGTCTGCTGGGAGGATCATTGGCTTCCCCAGGCGAGCCTGGGTACTGATTAGGAATCTCATTACAGAGTCTGAAGAAGGGTTTCGGCCCAAAACGTTGCCTATTTCCTTCACTCCATAGATGCTGCTGCACCCGCTGAGTTTCTCCAGCATTTTTGTGTATCTTCGATTTTCCAGCATCTGCAGTTCCTTCTTGAACTCATTACAGAGTTTGCCTGCTGGATTGGGGGCGAAGTCGGGACGGGCCGCGGGTAAATCACTATGGACCGCGGGAACCCCAGTCATGGATAGGGAATCCCGGTCATGACCTCGGGGATACCCGGAAATGGACCGCGAGACCCGCTACAGAGACCGCGGCAGTGCGAGTAGCGGGTGCCGGTCGAAATTCGCCTCTCGAATCGCTGGCAGTGGAGCCAGCAGCGTCGGATTGATGCCGACAGCACCTAGACAGCCGTTGGAGGTTAGTCACAAAAATTGTATCTCCCGCTCTGCGGAGGGGATTGCAGGGAAGAGGCCCATTCATTAAAACAAAACGGGCCAGGAGTACCTAGGCAAACCCAATTGGACGGTTAGCCATTAAATTATATCTCATCTCTGCGGAGGGGAGTCCAGGGAAGAGGCCCATTTATTAAAACAAAACAGGCCAGAAGTACCTAGGCAAATCCAATTGGAGGGTTAGTCACTATTTGATCTCTCGCTCTGAGGAAGGGAGCGCAAGGAGAAAGCCCGCAAACAAGTCGGGCCAGGAGGATTCCGGATGGAGAGGATTACCTCCTACATGGGTAACGTGTTTAAACGTTCAAACCCACACGGAGCACCTGGTGGAGAGGTGCTCCACAATGATATACTCCAAAGGAGGGAATTATCAGCCCGGGTATTATGGAGAACCCGCAGGCAGCGGCACCTGTTTCAGGGCTGCACAAATGTCTCCTGTTCTGAGGAGAGGAGCGTCTAAGGTCAGTTTCAGTCTGACCCAAAGCAAGAACCTGATATAGGTCCGCTGGAGGGGCCATGTCAGCGCAGGTATCCTCAGGGGCCTGCGGCAGCACCTGTTTTCAGGGCTGCCTACAAATCTCACTCTCTGTGCAGGGGAGTGCGAGTGATCAGTAGGTAACTGATCTCAAATTTAAAGTACGAACATACTGAAGCACATGCATATGGCCTCAAGAGTACTCGCAAACAAAGGGTTTGCTGCCAGAAGAGTTGGTCTCCAGCCGTTGGCAGAATACCCGGAAGAGGCCAGAGTTCTCACGCTACAAGTGCCGGCAAGGGAACAGCACTATCAGGGTGACATTGGAGAAAACAGCCGCCGAATCCTCTCTTCAGGTAAGACCAGAAGAAGCAAGCAAAAGCTGTCAGACTAATCAAGGTACCAACGACGAGCAAAGCTTCATCAGTAGGCGACAACACACCCCACACCTCCATAGGGGGTAAGCGGTTCACTGAAGCCGGTGGTAGCTTGAAAGCTGGGCACGTAAATATGATCAGAGTCGTCTTTCAAGGCAGACTCAGAGTTATGGCCAGAATTGTCTTACAAGGCAGGCTCAGTATGATGAGGTTTCAGACCAAGACCCAAGCAGGGGTCAGGAGAAACATGGAATCCACACTCCCTACCAGTCCTACTCCCCAATCAAGGAGAGAAAAGGAACCTGCATCAGCAGCATTTGGGCTTACCACAAGACCACCGGTAGCCATGGAGGTAGATGGGTCTGGGTTTACCGAAACAAGGGATTGTGGACCAGTTACATGTTGGTAATTTTTACTCTTGTGTTTTTTTTGTTCAAAATGACAATGAAAAACAACATGAGTTTCAGATCTGGTTTTAAAAAACAGATAATAACATGTGATTACTTTTACAGCACAACATACATAGGTTCCAAGCAGACTTGGAATTGGGACTGGAGTTATCTTCGAGGCAGGCCCAGTATTATGGGCAGGATGGCCTTTCAGGACAGGTGACAGATGGAGGATGTCACTTCATCCAGGTTTAACTCATATGTGCAGTACAGATTTTCAGAATAGTAAATTTTGTTACGGTCTAACAACTGTTTTATAGGAGCTATATGGCAAGCATCAATCTCAAAGATGCATGCTATGCAGTTCCCATTCACTAGAATCGCCAGAGGTATTTGAAATTTACCTGGATGGGGTTATAATAACAGTTAAAGCATTTCAAAATAGGCTAACTACAGTTCCCAGGTTTATTTACCAAATTTCCAAACGGAGCTTGGGCTGCTCAGAGCTCAAGAACATTAGTTTTCATTTATCTGGAATGATGTTAAACACTGCGTTTTGCTAAAAATTAACTGTTATAGGCCCAAACTATATTTGAAGAATCAGGGTCCCACCCATCCAGTTCAATTTAAGTTGATACCAATCAGAACTACTGATTATTGGGATTAACATTTAACTATCAACTAACAAGGGATTCCGCCCTGGAGCAAGAGATGCAATTAATAGAAGCCTGCAACAACCTCGTTGGTTATTAAGCAGCTTTCTATTCATCAAGATGTAGTTGACAATATAGCAGCTGTGCATCAGTGGTACAAATTGGGCATTGCATTACCTAAAACATGCAAAGAATTATCCTATCTAGTACCATCGTTTTTTTTTCTAGTTTTTAGTGAGTCCTGTTTTTTTGTTTGTAGGGGATATGGTCTTTTAATGTGGGGGGGTAGGTGTTACTTTATTTATAGGTCCCTACCTGGTCGGTGTGGCAGCCTTTTTTCCGGGCTGCCCGTCGACCCGTCGTCGTGGCCTACCAGCGGGCTTGGAGCGCCGTTTCTTGGCGGGAACCACCCAGCACCTCGGCCTGCGTGGTGGCACAGCATTGGAGCGCTGGAGCGCTGGAGCGGAGCGGAGCGGAGCGGGCGATGCCTTGCCTGGGTCGCCGCGCTGGAGCTCTGGCGAGCTGGACCGCCGTGAGCAACATCTCCGGGCTGCGGGTTTGCGGAGCGGAGAGGCGGCGTGCGTAGAGGCGGCAAGGCGGTAGTGAGGAGAGCGGTCGCCGACTTTTTCATCTGGAGCCTAGGAGCGCCAAACCGGCGCGGCCTTGTCGGCTTCGGCAGCCGCGGGCTCCAACCAAGAAGCGGCCGTTCCAAGTGGCCCAGCCGCCGAAAGGACTCTCCCGACGCCGGGGCAAGACCACCCGGTGAGAACGGCCAGGGACATCGGGCCTCCGTAGAGGCAATTGCGGTGGCCCCAATAGGCCTGACTTTGGGGTGAACATGGGGTGGGGACTGGACATTGTGCCTTCCTCCACAGTGCTATCCACTGTGGGGGGATGATTTTTTTTTCTCTAACTGTAGTCTTGTAGGTCTGTGTCCAAGATGGCTGCCGTGAAGAGAGAGTGGACGCTGGCACGAATTGGTTGCCGCTGCTCTCTCTTCACACTGTGTTTTTGATTTTCTGTTTTTGGATTGAATTCTGTTTTTAATTTGTGTCATTGTGATGTCTTTAATTACTTGTTTTACTCCGATTATATGTTTTTATTCCGATTACTATGTAAGGTGTCCTTGAGATTTTGTATGAAAGGCGCCCATTAAATATAAAATTTATTATTATTATTATTATATAGGTCATTACAAATAAACCTATGCTATTCTCAGCTGAAGCTACCGAAATCACGATGGTGGCAGTATTCAGCATTGTTCCAGTATTTTTGGTCGGGTATACTTAGTATTACAATTGATACTAGTGCTCAAAGATGAGAAGTATGGTATGCCATCTACAGTTACGGAGGCGGATGCGGGTTGCATAAGTTACCAATTTTCAGTAATTGGTATCAACTACCTATAACTCGGTGCATTCTATATGTTAAAGGTTATTGTAAGAATGTGCACAATCTGCATGTTCAACTCCAAGTTGATACACTATGGGGGTGGCATATGTTAGTCACATGGGTGCTATGAAGTTTAAATATACTGTGATATTTACCTAATCTTTTGAAACTACTATCTCATGTGAAATCTATGAAACACAGGATGGATGTTGGACTACAAAGTATTTAATGTCATTTTGGCTCGATGGAACACCGAATATCGATATATTTACATACAGGCTTATTTACCAGCTGCAAAACATGTGACATACAGTGGCAAAAGATACATTATCGCCACTTGGTGGAGGAATTATTGCATGTGTGTTTCTCCATTCTGCCTCATCAGTGGGGTTTTGCAAATTATCTAGCAAGACACCGCTTCAGGCCTCAATCTGCCTGACTGACATATGCAGCCATGGTTCCCGCTAATATAGGGAATTATACAGAACCTATATGGTTATTCAAAGCATAAAACTTGCTGGTACAGCCTGTGACTCGGGAGACCAGCGTCTGCATGATACATCAAGTCATTGACTTGAAGACACCGAGACGATTTCCTGCGCCGCGGGTTGTCAGACAAATCCGTGGAGTGCTCACTGCAGAATGCAGGATAGCACCAAAAAGAGGCAGGACATCTCCACTTCAGCAGATGGGAAATGGTTTTAGCTGAATACACATGTTACATGCTATACAGCACGAATGACTGATGTCCTGGAGTTCATTTCTTATGAGTCTTTGACAATACTCAGTTACAGTGCCATTAAACGGTGCAAATGTGCTTCTCATCATATTTGCTGCAGCAAGTGGAATCCACTCTGTTGGGCCTCACCCTCTGATATCCAGAATTATATAGGATATCTTAACACAAGTTTCTCCCAGGCCTGGTAACATGGGGGTATGGGACATGACGTAATGTTAACATTACTTCAGCAGGGGGCTCCAGCTACATCCTTATCTCAAGCCGGCTCTCAAAAAGTAATAATCCTCATGGCACTGGCCTCAGTGAAACGGGTCCAGTCATGACATAAATTACGACTGGACAGGGTGGTTACAGATGTTAATAACATAATATATTATGTTTTGATTTAATAAACCAGAGCTAACCAGGCTTGAGGTACATACAGTTTCATGGCATACCCGATGGACCTTCGGGAATGTGTGGTCACACATTCACTACAATACGTCTAGGTCACTTAGAGCCTTAAGGCTCCAAACAAAACAATGTTTTGTGGAAGAAATATATATATATATATAAATTTCATAACAAGTTTAGTTCTACCATCTTCAGGTGATAAAACAGGAGTTTGGTGAATGCAGGAGTCAATACTAATATTTTAACACACACTCCACCGGGGCTGCTACCACATCAGCTCATAGGATTATGTACATTTGCTTTGGACCACATCCTAGCAGCTGCAGGATGGTCAAACGAACATACTTTACCAACTTTTAATACAACCGTTGCCAAATCGGGGGTATTTGCCAACTCCATTTTTGACTCTGTTAATAGTTTCCTCTGGATGAAAGGGATCGTTATTATTTTCATTGGATGATCAAGCATCAGCATAACAAACCAAGTTATGTCTGAATGCATGAATCTTTTTTCACTCATCCATGGTCACTTCAAGCAGTGTTTTTACGAATGGATTCGGTTCCGGCGTGAAATCACAAAGCTTTGAAATCTTCACGTAGTCACTCACGTAACTCCGAAGTAAAATAGTAAGATTAAACGAGAACTTACCAGTTTGAAGTTTGATCTTGATTTTATGAGGAGATACGATGAGCGATTACGTGCCCACCCTCATATTATCAAGGTCATATGGTAATTCTAGTTCTCAAAATCTTACTATATTCATGGTCAACTACTTGTTTCTGTGATTCCACACCGCTGCTTTGAAGTATGACGCGCCAAGTGGGATGACGACCTTCTTCACGTAATCGCTCATCGCAACTCCTCATAAAATCAAGATCAAACTTCAAACTGGTAAGTTCTCGTTTAATCTTACTATTCTACCTGAGACAGGTAAAAATCTAACATATACCAGATATTCTATTTTAGTGCTGTTTGCTGTTATCTATAACCCAGAAGAGAAAATTACTAGTTGCCCTAAATGGTACAAAGTCAAAGTTAGCCTTTATTGGACCTTTTACAGATGCTGAAGCGGGTAGATGGGTTCTTACTTTAACATCTCATTCATTCATGACATTAAACATGAAGAGAAAATATGAATATTTGATGTAACTCTACTATATTTGAGCATTTGACAACTATGCTGTCCATATTTATAGGCATATCAAAGAATGTTGATGACGGCACTTGAATTTTATCAGGTACAATAAGCCTGTCCTTATCTGTTGTAATCTTCCTCAGATGGACAATTTACAGCATCTGATGAAGCTGGATGTGCAGTAAAATGGAGCAAGCCTTTCATGTTTGATCATTTGAAATAAAGTTATTTCCATGCTTATGCCAACTAGATAATTGTCTTTTTACTAATTGATCTGTCCTCTGCATTGAGGTTTTTTTATTTGGCCTTGCTTTTGTTATAATGTTTACATTCAATGTTTATGCCAATAATACTCACTGGGAAATAAGGTCATAATGTCATAAGTGATAGTAGTAGAATTAGGCCATCCCACCGATCAAGTCTACTCCGCCATTCAATCATGGCTGATCTATCTCTCCCTCCTACCTCCATTCTCCTGCCTTCTCCCCATAACCTCTGACACCTGTACTAATCAAGAATCTATCTATCTCTGCCTTAAAAATATCCACTGATTTGGCCTCCACAGCCTTCTGTTGCAAAGAATTCCACAGATTCACCACCCTCTGACTAAAGACATTTCTCCTCATCTCCTTCCTAAAAGAATGTCCTTTAATTCTGAGGCTATGACCTCTAGACACTCCCACTAGTGGAAACTTCCTGCTCACATCCACTCTATCCATGCCTTTCACTATTCTGTATGGTTCAATGAGGTCCCACATCATTCTTCTCAACACCAGCGAGGACAGGCCCAGTCCCAACAAATAGGTTAACCTACTCATTCCTGGGATCATTCTTGTAAACCTTGTCTGGACCCTCTCCACTGCCAACACAACCTTCCTCATATATGGCGCACAAAATTGCTCACAATATTCCATATGCGGCTTTACCAGCACCTTATAGAGCATCAACATTACATCCCTGTTTTTGTACAAGCCCTCTTGAAATAAATGCTAACATTGAGATTGCTTTCTTTACTACCAATTCGACTTGCGGATTAACTTTTTGGGAATCCTGCACCAGCACTCCCAAGTCCCTTTGCACCTCCAATTTCTGGATTCTCTCCCCATTTAGAAAATAGTCTACGCCTTTATTCCTACTACCAAAATAACTAAACTTAATTTTAAATTTGGTAATAAAATTGCCTAATCCAATACTTAAACTTTTTATACAATCTGCCATCTTGCAAAACAAAAAAAAAGATTGGACTAGAATGTTTTGGATGAGAATATTCCCAACCATAGTGAAGGTAACAGTCAACTTTAGTATAGACAATAGACAATAGACAATAGATAATAGGTGCAGGAGTAGACCATTCGACCCTTCGAGCCAGCACCGCCATTCAATGTGATCATGGCTGATCATCTCCAATCAGTACCCCGTTCCTGCCTTCTCCCCATATCCCCTGATTCTGCTATCTTTCAGAGCCCTTTCTAGCTCTCTCTTGAAAGTATCTAGAGAACCGGCCTCCACTGCCCTCTGAGGCAGAGAATTCCACAGATTCACAACTCTCTGTGAGAAAAAGTGTATCCTCGTTCCATTCTAAATAGCTTACCCCTTATTCTTAAACTGTGGCCCCTGGTTCTGGTCTCCCCAACATCGGGGACATGTTTCCTGCCTCTAGCGTGCCCAAACCCTTAATAATCTTATATGTTTCAATAAGATACCCTCTCATCCTTCTAAACTCCAGAGTATGTGTAAATAGTTTCACAACTCTTTATATATTCCACATAACTTTTTAAATTAATATCTTCATCTAAGATTAATACGTCATCTTTAATTTAGCCACGCATTCAAATATCAGTTGGTGGACAGTGAAGATACCAAAGGTATTTTTGTATAATCTCTGCAAATATAAATCTATCAATCCATAAATTTCCCAACTGAAATAGATAAACTGAGCAACAAAAACTACAAAGACTATAATTGTCTGCAACAAGGCACCTTATGGCATGGTCCCTGGTTAGATACTTTCTTTCACATTTTCAGCTGACAAAAAGTCACTGTGATGTCTGGGGTCTTGGTGAATGATGCAATTGAAAGTTTATCCACTTCATCAAATTTAAGATTGAGAAATAGAAATTAAGAATTGAACAAATTTGAAACAAATATATGACACAAGGTGAAATAAGTACAGAATAGCACTTTCTGCCTTTCCACCCACGAGTCACATCTTCCCATCTCCACGCCTTGGGAACCACAAATGGTTCACTGATTCCTTCCCACCCAAACCATCCCATCCTCAGGTACTTTCCTCTGCAACCACAGGCGATGCAATCTTTCACCCCATCAGCCCCATACAGCACATAATCCTCCGACATTTTTGACACCTCCAACGGGATCCCACCACTAGACAGATCTTCCCATCTCCACTCCTTTCTACTTTCTGCAGAGACCATTCCCTCCACAACTCCCTGGTTAGCTCCGGTAACATTCCCCAGCAACCGCAGGAGATGAAACAACTGTCCCAATACTTCCCAGAGCACCTCATATTGTCCCAATACTTCCCTTGACTCCATCCTGGGACCGCAACAGTCCTTTCAGGTGAGGTAGAGATTCACTTGCTCTCCTCCAACCTTATCTACTGTATCCTTTGTTCTTGAGGTTGACTCCAAAATATCGACGAGACCAAGCGCAGTCCGGGTGATTGTTTTGCTGAACACCTACACTCAGTCCACCTTGGCCTATGTAATCTTACAGTTGCCAGTCTCTCCTTCCCATTCCCACACTGACCTTTCTGTCCTGAGCCTCCTCCACTGTCAGAGGGAGGTCACATGCAAATTGGAGGAACAGAGCACCTCACATTGTGCTTGGGTAACTTTCAACCCAGTGATATGAATATTGATTTCTCCAATTTCAAGTAACCCTTGCATTCCCTCTCTCTCCTCCTCTTCCTCACCCTTGTCTTTTAGCTAGTTTCATTGTTCCTATCCCTTCGTTGTCACCTCTTCCTCAGCCAACAATGGACCATTGTCAGCTCTGCCTTCCTGAGTCTTCGGTGCCGGCTCTGATTGTGCTGCACCTTTTCATACCTCTTGTTCCCTCCTACCCTGACTCTCAGTCTGAAGAAGAGTCTCACCACAAAATATCACATTCCATTTCTCCAGAGATGCTGTCTGACCCATTAATCCAGCATTTTGTTGTTACAAACTTAAAGCACACGGTATTGGGGGTTCAGTATTGATGTGGATAGAGAACTGGCTGACAAACAAGCAAAGAGTAGGAGTAGCACAATTGCTGGGGAAACTCAGCGGGTGCAGCAGCATCTATGGAGCTCCATAGATGCTGCTGCACCCGCTGAGTTTCCCCAGCAATTGTGTGTACCTTCGATATTCCAGCATCTGCAGTTCCCTTTTGAACAAAGAGTAGGAGTAAACGGGTCCTTTTCAGAATGGCATGCAGTGACTAGTGGGGTACCGCAAGGCTCAGTGCTGGGACCCCGGCTTTTACAATATATACTAATGATTTGGACGAGGGAATTGAATGCAGCATCTCCAAGTTTGCGGATGACACGAAGCTGGGGGGCAGTGTTAGCTGTGAGGAGGATGCTAGGAGGCTGCAAGGTGACTTGGATAGGCTGGGTGAGTGGGCAAATGCATGGCAGATGCAGTATAATGAGGATAAATGTGAGTTTATCCACTTTGGTGGCAAAAACAGGAAAGTAGACTATTATCTAAATGGTGGCCGATTAGGAAAAGGGGAGATGCAACGAGACCTGGGTGTCATGGTACACCAGTCATTGAAAGTAGGCATGCAGGTGCAGCAGGCAGTGAAGAAAGCGAATGGTATGTTAGCATTCATAGCAAAAGGATTTGAGTATGGGAGCAGGGAGGTTCTACTGCAGTTGTACAGGGTCTTGGTGAGACCACACCTGGAGTATTGAGGGGGGATCTTATAGAAACTTACAAAATTCTTAAGTGGTTGGACAGGCTAGATGCAGGAAGATTGTTCCCGATGTTGGGAAAGTCCAGGACAAGGGGTCACAGTTTAAGGATAAAGGGGAAATCCTTTAGGACCGAGATGAGAAAAACATTTTTCACATAGAGAGTGGTGAATCTGTGGAATTCTCTGCCACAGAAGGTAGTTGAGGCCAGTTCATTGGCTATATTTAAGAGGGAGTTAAATGTGGCCCTTGTGGCTAAAGGGATCAGGGGGTATGGAGAGAAGGCAGGTACAGGATACTGAGTTGGATGATCAGCCATGATCATATTGAATGGCGGTGCAGGCTCGAAGGGCCGAATGGCCTACTCCTGCACCTATTTTCTATGTTTCTATGTTATCTACAGAATAGCAAACTTGAATTAGGTGAAAGAAAAAAGTTAAAGCAAAATAAGAAAAATTAAATGATGAAAATAGGTGTCTACTTGGTGGGATGAGATGACACAATTTAATTAATTTCCTTTGTGGACAGGAAGTTGAGAAATACTGTAGGGCAGAAATTATTTTTATTAAGAAGATCCTTTACAATTTGAGTACAGTCCTAACTTCCTCTGGTGAAATGTACTAGTTAATTGTACAAATGCAGTGTGATGTCATGAGAATTCACAAGAAAAATGAGGGAGAACTGGCATTATCACAAAGCTAAGACCTGAATCTACATCAATCAGCACTTTGTAGCAATTCTCTCGTTCTAAAATATAGCTACTACATATTAATTAGATTTGATAGAGGCACTCCCACACTGTAGAGTCTCTAATTTTCACTAATTATTTAGCGGCATAACTTGAATCCTGTTTATAAGAACACCATTGTGTTAATGGCTATGGTTTTGCAGCATACTCTCTCTATTGAAAAGCTGTTTAAAAGTCTGAAAATAGGCTTATTAATTGCCTGGGCCTTTTCAGTATAAACGCTTAATTGACCAGTTCATTTACATTGGTTTTCTGAAGCAAGGGGATTTGATATTGAATTTGAGAGCATTCCATGATCCTGTGTGACTGGAAATTTTCCAATTGTGACCCTGAAGTAAGAGTCTGGAGTACTGCCAGCTTCCTGGGATGTGTGTTCTCAGGATTACACAGGCAATTGCTTATGCACAACTAACCCCAAGTTCATTTTGCTATAGCTTTGAGTGACTAGATGGGTTTAAAAATGGGTTTGATGCAGTGTCATGAATAAAATTCATGAGTTTATTGTTGCCAATTGCCTCAAAAATGAACAATAATTAGTGCATAATGACACTCTTTGAGATGGATGGGGAGAGGTTTGGGAATTGAGATGTCCTGGAATATCACAGCATCGGTTTCATTAACTGTGCACTAGTGTTTCTGTTAGCAGAATGGGAGTGATGTGATTCAGTCTTAAGAGGAGGGGAGAATGGGTGAAATGCCTTTTATTTATTGTACGTATACCTGCCAGGATTACTCCTTAATGGAAGCAACTGAAGCAGATATTGAAATGAAGGGATTTCTAGGAGGCACAAGGAACTGCAGAATCTGGAATATTTAGGCCACAAGTATCTGCAGTCTGAAGATGGGGTCCCAACCCAAAGCATTATCTAACCATTCTCTCCACTGATGGTGCCTGACCTGCTGAGTTGCTCCTGCACTTTGACATTTAAATGATGTCTGCAAGTTGTTATCGTAAACAAAACGAGCTATTTTGAAGATGTTAATCCATCACCATGAGCACTAGATCACGGTGACACACTGCCATTGTCCAAACAAATATCTTCTCCACCTCTACTCTTCCTAGCGGAGCTGGTCCTCACTCTCAACAAATTCTCCATTGACTCCTCCACTTTCTCCAAGTCCAAGGCATAGCTATGGGCAACCGCATGGGTCCCAGCTATACCTGCCTCTTTGTAGGGTACGTTGAACAATCCCTGTTCCAAGCGTACACTGGCCTTATCCCCAAACTTTATTTCCATTACATTGATGACTGCATCGGTGCTACCTCCTGCACCCATGCAGAACTCATGGACTTCATCAACTCCACCACCAATTTTCAGCCTGCACTCAAATTTACTCGGACCATCTCCGACACCTCACTCCCCTTTCTTGATCTCACAGTCTCCATCACAGGAAGTAGACATCTATTACAAACCCATTGACTCCCACAACTATCTCGATTACACTTCTTCCCACTCTGCATCCTGCAAAGACTCTATTCCCAATTCCTTCGTCTCTGCCAGATCTGCGCCCAAGATGAGGTGTTCCATACTAGAACATCCGAGATGTCCTCATTCTTTAGGGAACGCGGGTTCCGCTCTCTCATCATAGATGAGGCCCTCAATCACGTCTCGTCGGTACCCCATAGCTCCGCCCTTGCTCCCCCTCACCCTAGTTGCAACAGAGACAGAGTCCCCCTTACCTTCCACCCCATCAGCCATCGCATACAACACATAATCCTCCAAAATTTCCGCCTCCTCAAACGGGATCCCACCACCAGTCACATTTTCCCATCTCCACCTCATTCCACCTTCTGCAGAGACCGTTCCTTCTGCAACTCCCTGGTTAACTCATCCCTTCCCACCCTTCCCACCTTAACCACCCCCTCCCCAGGACCTTCCCCAGAAACTGCAGAAGATGCAACACCTGTCGCTATACTTCCCTCGACTCTGTCCAGGGACCCCGACAGTCCTTTCAGGTTAGGCAGGGGTTCACTTGCATCTCCTCCAACCTCATCTACTGTATCAGTTGTTCAAGATGTGGACTATTATACATCATCGAGACCAAACGTAGATTGGGCTATCATTTCCCGGAACACCTACGCACAGCCTGCCTGAGCCAACCTGATCTCCCGGTTGCTGGACACTTTAATTCTCCTTCCCATTCCTACACAGACCTTTCTGTCCACGGTCTCCTCCATTGTCAGAGTGAGGCTAAATGCAAATTGGAGACACAGCATCTCATATTTCGCTTGGGCAGCTTGCAGTCCAGTGGTATGAATATTGATTTCTCTCATTTCCGGTAGCCCTGGCATTCTCTTTCTCTCCCCTTCCCTATCCCTCCCTCACCCAAATCGCACTAGCTTCTCATGTTCACCCGACAAACAGCTTACAATGGCCTGTTTCCTTTATCATCGCTACTTTTTTGTATTTCTTTCATTCATTGTTCTTTATCTCTCCACATCACTGTCTATATCTCTCGTTTCCCTTATCTCTAACCAGTCTGAAGAAGGGTCTCGACCCAAAAATTCACCCATTTCTTCTCTCCATCTTTTGGTGTCTATCTTTGAAATATCTTCTACAGCTGTGTTGTTTCTCTATCTCTCCTCATATTACAGATCTTCAGTTCCAGGAACTAATTGGTTGAACCTTCATCATGGTCTCTCTACAGCAAGAATATTCTTTATTCAGTAAGAAGATCAAACTCTAGGTGAGGTCTCACCAAAGCCCAAAGTAATTGTACAGAAATACTCCTTTAATCGGGCAACCTCAGGACTTTGGTGCTATTGGACTAGCAGAACTTCCAAACTATCGGATGTTTTTTTAATTAATCTTCCATCTTCCAACAAGCTTTTTGTTGCGTGCTATCCAAAAGGGAGTGGAGGTACTGGGACCTCAGTGAGTGGAAGGGATTGCAGGTACTGGAATAGAATAATTTATTGTCACATGTGACAAGGCACAGTGAAATTCTTTGCTTGCACACCCAAAGTATACAATAGACAATAGACAATAGGTGCATGAGTAGGCCATTCGGCAGACTCACCACTCTCTGTGAGAAAAAGTGTTTCCTCACCTCCGTTCTAAATGGCTTACTCCTTATTCTTAAACTGTGGCCCCTGGTTCTGCACCCCCCCAACATCGGGAACATGTTTCCTGCCTCTAGCGTGTCCAAACCCTTAACAATCTTGTATGTTTCAATGAGATCTCCTCTCATCCTTCTAAACTACAGAGTGTACAAGCCCAGCTGCTCCATTCTCTCAGCATATGACAGTCCCGTCATCCTGGGAATTAACCTTGTAAACCTACGCTGCACTCCCTCAATAGCAAGAATGTCCTTCCTCAAATTAGGGGACTAAAACTGCACACAATACTCCAGGTGTGGTCTCACTAGGGCTATGTACAACTGCAGAAGGACCTCTTTGCTCCTATATTCGATTCCTCTTGTTATAAAGGCCAACATGCCATTCAATTTCTTCACTGCATGCTGTGCCTGCATGCTTACTTTCATAGACTGATGTACAAGGACCCCCAGAACCCGTTGTACTTCCCCTTTTCCCAACTTGACGCCATTTAGATAGTACTTCCCAACTTGACGCCATTTAGATAGTAGTGGCCACCTACGGCGCTGACAAAGTTACAAAGTGCGCTGTCTCCTCCTTTGTTTCCCCCCTCCCCCTCTGCGCCCCCCCAACCCCCCCCCCGGCTGGTCCCATCCCCCATTGTTCTACCCCCTCATCCCCCTCAGGACTTCAGTGAGTGGAAGGGAGTGCAAGTATTGGGACTTCAGTGAGTGAACGGGTAGTACAGGAACTGAGGCCCTGGTGATAGACATGCAATGTTGCAAACATCACCTGGGAATTCATAGCTAATCAATGGTGCCTTTTAAAAGCATCAGTTTGGCTGCACCAAGTTATTTATCTTAATCCATTCTTTCACCACTGCCAGGTGAGATAAATCATTGGGAATTTCTGAATAGCAGGATAGTGGATTATCAGAGTTTGGTGTAAGACATCATTACTTAAATACTCAAATCCTCTAATCATAAAAGGTAACATTTAATTTGAAAATCAAATATCAGATGCTGGAGATCTGAAATAAAATAAACAGTGGTAGAAACACTCAGCAGGTCAGGCAGTATCTGTGGAAGGAGAAACAAAATTAATGCTTCACATTAAAGACACTTTGTCAGAACATGGAAAGAGTAAAACAACAAACAGTATTTCCTGCTTTTATTCCAGCACACCATTTGTCAATAACTTTCACTACCATGTGCATTTGGACGATCCAGTCTCTTTGAATATCAAAAGTTACTAATTCCTCGCCATTTATTGGTATTAGTTTATTATTGTCACGTGTACTGAGATTTAGTAAAAAGCTTTTGTTCGCATGTTGTGCAATTAGATCATGATTCCAGTACCTGTACCCTTCATGAGTACAGTCAACAAGCCTGTGATGGACTGGACTGTGTTCACACTCTCTGCAGGTCCAGGCAGTTTAGAGCAGAACAGTTGCCATCCCTGACTGAGACGCATCCCGTTGGAATATTTTCAAAACACATCTGTAGAAATTCAAGAGAATCCTCATGGACATACCAAATCTTCTCCAATATGTTAGAAAGTAAATATACAAGTAGACTTTCTTGATCACTGCATCATTGTGAATGGACCAGATTAGGTTGCTGGTGAAAGGAACCTAAAGCTATCAACCATCTCTATGGAAGCTCCATTGATGAGATATAGTGTGGTGTTTGCTCCCTCCATCCCTTAGTTCAACAGCCAGCTCTTTCCCCTTGTTGATATTAAGGGCTACGTTATTGCTGGTGACCCCCACGACACAAAGTTCTCAAACTCTGCCATATACTATGCGTCTTCGTTGTTATGGATCTGGCAGACAACAGTGGTGTCATCAGCGTACACATTATTTTTGACATGGTACTCCATTTGTCATGCTGTTACCCACTCATTCAACTTGTCTATATCCCTTGTGGCTTTTTTTGTGTTCTCATCACTACTCACATTCCCACTTACGTCTGAAGAAGGGTCTCGACCCGAAAGGCCACCATTTCATCTCTCTGGAGATGCTGCCTGTCCTGCTGAGTTGCTCCAGCTTTTTGTGTCTATCTCCCACTGACATTAGATCATCAATAGACTTGGGTAAGTTTTCATTTGGCTCCCTGAGTGAAGCCCTTGATTGTGAACAGTTGGGGCCCGGGATTCATCTTCGTGGTGTCACACTGGTCGCATCCTGTTATTTGCTTTATACAGTATCTGTGTACTAACTCTAAATCCATTTGATGCATTACTCTAAATGTTCTAGCATAGTTCAGCAGTCGCCAGTATGGGACCTTATTGAAATCCTTTTGAAAATCCAAGTGTTTCCTATTCACTGCTTCCCTCTCATCTACTCTTCTAGATATATCCTCATTATTTCCCTTTCACATTGTTATTTCATAAATTTCAACATATTTCACCCTTTACCGTAGATTTCAGCATGTGCTCACCTACTGACCACAGACTGACTGGTTGATCGATTGAAATACATACATACATACATACGGACGATAGCTAAAATAAAACAATTCCTCCACTTTGATGACCTCGAAAAGATCATCCACACATTTATCTCCTCCCACCTAGATTACTGCAACTCTCTTTACACTGGCATCAGCCAATCTTCCCTGTCCCGCCTGCAACTGGTCCAAAACGCCGCAGCGGGACTCATGACAGGCACCCGAAAAAGGGACCACATCACCCCGATACTGGCCTCCCTCCACTGGCTCCCTGTGCGGTTCCGTATACATTTCAAGACCCTCCTCTATGTCTACAAAGCCCTCAATGGGCTTGCCCCCTCCTACATTAAAAATCTTCTCACCCACCACTCCACCTCCAGGTCCCTCAGATCGGCCGACTTGGGGCTGCTGAATATCCAGCGGTCTAGGCATAAGCTTAGGGGCGACCGCGCCTTTGCGGTTGCAGCTCCTAGACTGTGGAACAGCATCCCCCTTCCCATTAGAACTGCCCCCTCCATCGACTCCTTTAAGTCAAGACTAAAATCTTATCTATACTCCCAAGCCTTTCCTGACGTCCACTGA
Source organism: Amblyraja radiata (assembly GCF_010909765.2). Taxonomy (NCBI): domain Eukaryota; kingdom Metazoa; phylum Chordata; class Chondrichthyes; order Rajiformes; family Rajidae; genus Amblyraja; species Amblyraja radiata. The sequence continues at coordinate 45,289,783 of NC_045958.1, forward strand.
GCGAGGGCTATATGTATATATGTAAGTAGTTTGTTTGTTTATACTATTCTTATAACAAATGTAAAGCACTTTGGCCAACGAGAGTTGTTTTTTTTTAATGTGCTATATAAATATATGTGACTTGACTTGACTTGACATCACTTTTGAACATATTATAAAATTCTATAATGTTACTAGACTAAGTGGGACCCGTTGGGTCCCAGCATCACACAGGAGGGCTGGTCATCCAACGCAATATTCCACCTCTCCACCAATTCTAATATTGGTGGCCAGTTGGGGGGGGGGGGCTTTCTGGAGCGCTAGTATGGGTGTTGTGGGCTGAAGGGACTGGTTTCCAGAGGGGTAGTATGCAAATTGTGCGCCAAATGGATTCTTGGGCTGGCGTCTCAGTCAATCAAGCCTGTTGTGCTGGCAACTCACTCACTCACGGCTGGTGGGCTGGTAGTTGACTCACGGTTAATCCTTGAAATTCTATTTCAAGCAGGGTATAAGGCCACCAAATTCAAGTGCAGTTTCTTACCACTTCTAGCAGGGTGCAAGGCCACCAAATTCAAGTGCAGTTTCATACCATTTGAAGTAGGGTTCAAAGCCACTAAAGACAGCGAGTCGTGACCTCTCCCTCCTCCATCTTGCAGAGACTGAGCCACACCCACATTTCCGGGTTTTATAACCCCTCACCCACTCCCACCGGAAAAGGTGCGGCTTTCATGGAGTGATTGACAGGAGAGAGATTCTCAACATTTAAAAAAAAACTAATAACACTTTTATTTTTCATTGATGGGAAGAATTCTCTGCACCTGCTCAGTGGAGGGGGACCGAGTGTGATGGCCAAAAATCACAGCCGTAAGTGGTAGCTTTTTATCTAAAATCAATATACAGTGCAAACAGGAAGTAAGTGCATTTACAGTAATGCCTTTTAACTTCAAGCCAAAGCACCCAAGCCACCATTTGCAGTAAGTAGTGCATTTCAACTTCATGCCACCATTTGCAGTAAGTGGTGCCTTTCAACTTCAAGCCAATGCACCCAATCCACCATTTCTACAGAGTGATTTAGGCCATTTGGAAGAATGGGCTGAAAGATGGCAGATGGAGTTTAATGCTGATAAATGTGAGGTGCTACACCTTGGCAGGACAAATCAAATTAGGACGTACATGGTAAATGGTAGGGAATTGAAGAATGCAGTTGAACAGAGGGATCTGGGAATAACCGTGCATAGTTCCTTGAAGGTGGAATCTCATATAGATAGGGTGGTAAAGAAAGCTTTTGGTATGCTAGCCTTTATAAATCAGAGCATTGAGTATAGAAGCTGGGATGTAATGTTAAAATTGTACAAGGCATTGGTGAGACCAAATCTGGAGTATGGTGTACAATTTTGGTCGCCCAATTATAGGAAGGATGTCAACAAAATAGAGAGAGTACAGAGGAGATTTACTAGAATGTTGCCTGGATTTCAACAACTAAGTTACAGAGAAAGGTTGAATAAGTTAGGTCTTTATTCTCTGAGCGCAGAAGGTTAAGGGGAGACTTGATAGAGGTCTTTAAAATTATGAGAGGGATAGACAGAGTTGATGTGGACAAGCTTTTCCCTTTGAGAATAGGGAAGATTCAAACAAGAGGACATGACTTCAGAATTAAGGGACAGAAGTTAAGGGGTAACATGAGGGGGAACTTCTTTACTCAGAGAGTGGTAGCGGTGTGGAATGAGCTTCCAGTGGAAGTGGTGGAGGCAGGTTCGTTGGTATCATTTAAAAATAAATTGAATAGGCATATGGATGAGAAGGGAATGGAGGGTTATGGTATGACTGCAGGCAGGTGGGACTAAGGGAAAATAATTGTTCGGCACGGACTTGTAGGGCCGAGATGGCCTGTTTCCGTGCTGTAATTGTTATATGGTTATATGGTTATATATTTGCAGTAAGTAGTGCCATTCAACTTCAAGCCAAAGCAACCAAGCCACCATGTGCAGTAATAGTGCCGTTCAACTTCATGCTACCATTAGCAGTAAATAGTGCCTTTCAACTTCAAGCCAATGCACCCAAGCCACCATTTGCAGTAAGTAGTGCCTGTCAACCTCATGCCACCATTTGCAGTAAGTAGTGCCTTTCAACTTCAAGCCAAAGCACCCAGGCCACCATTTGCAGTAAGTAATGCCTTTTCTACTTCAAGCCAAAGCTCCCAAGCCACCATTTGCAGTAAGTAGTGCCTTTCAACTTCAAGCCAAAGCAACCAAGCCACCATTTGCAGTAAGTAGTGCCTTTCAACTTCAAGCCAATGCTCCCAAGCCACCATTTGCAGTAAGTAGTGCCTTTCAACTTCAAACCAAAGCTCCAAAGCCACCACTTGCAGTAAGTAGTGCCTTTCAACTTCATGCCACCATTTGCAGTGCCTTTCAACAATGCCAAAGCACCCAAGCTACAATTTGCAGTAAGTAGTGCCTTTCAATTTAAAGCCAAAGCACCCAAGCCACCATTTGCAGTAAGTAGTGCCTTTCAACTTCAAGCCACAATTTGCAGTAAGTAGTGCCTTTCAACTTCAAGCCAATGCACCCACGCCCCCATTTGCAGTAAGTAATGCATTTTAACTTCAAGCCATTGCACCCAAGCCACCATCTGCAGTAAGTAGTGCCTTTCAACTTCAAGCCACACCCAAGCCATCATTTGCAGTAAGTAGTGCCTTTCAACTTCAAGTCAAAGCTCCCAAGCCACCATTTGCAGTAAGTAGTGCCTTTCAACTTCAAGCCAAAGCAACCAAGCCACCATTCGCAGTAATAGTGCCTTTCAACTTCAAGCCAAAGCTCCCAAGCCTCCATTTGCAGTAAGTAGTGCCTTTCAACTTCAAGTCAAAGCTCCCAAGCCACCATTTGCAGTAAGTAGTGCCTTTCAACTTCATGCCACCATTTGCAGTAAGTGGTGTCTTTCAACTTCAAGCCACAACCAAGCCATCATTTGCAGGAAGTAGTGCCTTTCAACTTCAAAGCTCCCAAGCCACCATTTGCAGTAAGTAGTGCCTTTCAACTTCAAGCCAAAGCAACCAAGCCACCATTTGCAGTAATAGTTCCTTTCAACTTCAAGCCAAAGCTCCCAAGCCACCATTTGCAGTAAGTAGTGCTTTCAACTTCAAGCCAAAGCACCCAAGCCACCATTTGCAGTAAGTAGTGCATTTCAACTTCATGCCACCATTTGCAGTAAGTGGTGCCTTTCAACTTCAAGCCAATGCACCCAAGCCACCATTTCTACAGAGTGATTTAGGCCATTTGGAAGAATGGGCTGAAAGATGGCAGATGGAGTTTAATGCTGATAAATGTGAGGTGCTACACCTTGGCAGGACAAATCAAAATAGGACGTACATGGTAAATGGTAGGGAATTGAAGAATGCAGTTGAACAGAGGGATCTGGGAATAACCGTGCATAGTTCCTTGAAGGTGGAATCTCATATAGATAGGGTGGTAAAGAAAGCTTTTGGTATGCTAGCCTTTATAAATCAGAGCATTGAGTATAGAAGCTGGGATGTAATGTTAAAATTGTACAAGGCATTGGTGAGACCAAATCTGGAGTATGGTGTACAATTTTGGTCGCCCAATTATAGGAAGGATGTCAACAAAATAGAGAGAGTACAGAGGAGATTTACTAGAATGTTGCCTGGATTTCAACAACTAAGTTACAGAGAAAGGTTGAATAAGTTAGGTCTTTATTCTCTGGAGCGCAGAAGGTTAAGGGGAGACTTGATAGAGGTCTTTAAAATTATGAGAGGGATAGACAGAGTTGATGTGGACAAGCTTTTCCCTTTGAGAATAGGGAAGATTCAAACAAGAGGACATGACTTCAGAATTAAGGGACAGAAGTTAAGGGGTAACATGAGGGGGAACTTCTTTACTCAGAGAGTGGTAGCAGTGTGGAATGAGCTTCCAGTGGAAGTGGTGGAGGCAGGTTCGTTGGTATCATTTAAAAATAAATTGGATAGGCATATGGATGAGAAGGGAATGGAGGGTTATGGTATGACTGCAGGCAGGTGGGACTAAGGGAAAATAATTGTTCGGCACGGATTTGTAGGGCCGAGATGGCCTGTTTCCGTGCTGTAATTGTTATATGGTTATATGGTTATATATTTGCAGTAAGTAGTGCCTTTCAACTTCAAGCCAAAGCAACCAAGCCACCATGTGCAGTAATAGTGCCTTTCAACTTCATGCTTCCATTAGCAGTAAATAGTGCCTTTCAACTTCAAGCCAATGCACCCAAGCCACCATTTGCAGTAAGTAGTGCCTGTCAACCTCATGCCACCATTTGCAGTAAGTAGTGCCTTTCAACTTCAAGCCAAAGCACCCAAGCCACCATTTGCAGTAAGTAATGCCTTTTCTACTCAAGCCAAAGCTCCCAAGCCACCATTTGCAGTAAGTAGTGCCTTTCAACTTCAAGCCAAAGCAACCAAGCCACCATTTGCAGTAAGTAGTGCCTTTCAACTTCATGCCACCATTTGCAGTGCCTTTCAACAATGCCAAAGCACCCAAGCTACAATTTGCAGTAAGTAGTGCCTTTCAACTTAAAGCCAAAGCACCCAAGCCACCATTTGCAGTAAGTAGTGCCTTTCAACTTCAAGCCACAATTTGCAGTAAGTAGTGCCTTTCAACTTCAAGCCAATGCACCCACGCCCCCATTTGCAGTAAGTAATGCATTTTAACTTCAAGCCATTGCACCCAAGCCACCATCTGCAATAAGTAGTGCCTTTCAACTTCAAGCCACACCCAAGCCATCATTTGCAGGAAGTAGTGCCTTTCAACTTCAAAGCTCCCAAGCCACCATTTGCAGTAAGTAGTGCCTTTCAACTTCAAGCCAAAGCAACCAAGCCACCATTTGCAGTAATAGTTCCTTTCAACTTCAAGCCAAAGCTCCCAAGCCACCATTTGCAGTAAGTAGTGCTTTCAACTTAAAGCCACCATTTGCAGTAAGTGGTGCCTTTCAACTTCATGCCACCATTTGCAGTAAGTAATGCCTTTCAACTTCAAGCCATTGCACCCAAGCCACCATTTGCAGTAAGTACTGCCTTTCAACTGCAAGCCAAAGCACCCAAGCCACCATTTGCAGTAAGTAGTGCCTTTCAACCTCATGCCACCATTTGCAGTAAGTAGTGCCTTTCAACTGCAAGCCACAATTTGCAGTAAGTAGTGCCTTTCAACTTCAAGCCACACCCAAGCCATCATTTGCAGGAAGTAGTGCCTTTCAAATTCAAGCCAAAGCAACCAATCCACCATTTGCAGTAAGTAGTGCCTTTCAACTTCATGCCACCATTTACAGTAAGTGGTGTCTTTCAACTTCAAGCCACACCCAAGCCACCATTTGCAGTAAGTAGTGCCTTTCAACTTCAAGCCAAAGCAACCGTCACCATTTGCAGTAAGTAGTGCCTTTCAACTTCAAGCCAAAGCAACCAAGCCACCATTTGCAGTAATAGTGCCTTTCAACTTCAAGCCAAAGCTCCCAAGCCACCATTTGCAGTAAGTAGTGCCTTTCAACTTCAAGCCAAAGCAACCAATCCACCATTTGCAGTAATAGTGCCCTTCAACTTCAAACCAAAGCATCCAAGCCACCACTTGCAGTAAGTAGTGCCTTTCAACTTCATGCCACCATTTGCAGTGCCTTTCAACTTAATGCCAAAGCACCCAAGCTACAAATTGCAGTAAGTAGTGCCTTTCAACTTAAAGCCAAAGCTCCCAAGCCACCATTTGCAGTAATAGTGCCTTTCAACTTCAAGCCACAATTTGCAGTAAGTAGTGCCTTTCAACTTCAAGCCAATGCACCCACGCCCCCATTTGCAGTAAGTAATGCATTTTAACTTCAAGCCATTGCATCCAAGCCACCATCTGCAGTAAGTAGTGCCTTTCAACTTCAAACCACACCCAAGCCATCATTTGCAGGAAGTAGTGACTTTCAACTTCAAAGCTCCCAAGCCACCATTTGCAGTAAGTAGTGCCTTTCAACTTCAAGCCAAAGCAACCAAGCCACCATTTGCAGTAATAGTGCCTTTCAACTTCAAGTCAAAGCTCCCAAGCCACCATTTGCAGTAATAGTGCCTTTCAACTTCAAGCCAAAGCACCCAAGCCACCATTTGCAGTAAGTAGTGCCTTTCAACTTCATGCCACCATTTGTAGTAAGTAATGCCTTTCAACTTCAAGCCATTGCACCCAAGCCACCATTTGCAGTAAGTACTGCCTTTCAACTGCAAGCCAAAGCACCCAAGCCACCATTTGCAGTAAGTAGTGCCTTTCAACTTCATGCCACCATTTGCAGTAAGTAGTGCTTTTCAACTGCCAGCCACAATTTGCAGTAAGTAGTGCCTTTCAACTTCAAGCCACACCCAAGCCATCATTTGCAGGAAGTAGTGCCTTTCAACTTCAAGCAAAAGCAACCAATCCACCATTTGCAATAAGTAGTGCCTTTCAACTTCATGCCACCATTTACAGTAAGTGGTGTCTTTCAACTTCAAGCCACACCCAAGCCACAATTGGCAGTAAGTGGTGCCTTTCAACTTCAAGCCAAAGCAACCAAGTCAACATTTGCAGTAAGTAGCGCCTTTCAACTTCAAGCCAAAGCAACCAAGCCACCATTTGCAGTAAGTAGTGCCTTTCAACTTCAAGCCAAAGCAACCAATCCACCATTTGCAGTAAGTAGTGCCTTTGAACTTCATGCCACCAGTTGCAGTGTGGTGTCTTTCAACTTCAAGCCACACCCAAGCCACCATTTGCAGTAAGTAGTGCCTTTCAACGTCAAGCCAAAGCAACCACCATTTGCAGTAAGTAGTGCCTTTCAACTTCAAGCCAAAGCAACCAATCCACCATTTGCAGTAATAGTGCCTTTCAACTTCAAACCAAAGCTCCCAAGCCACCACTTGCAGTAAGTAGTGCCTTTCAACTTCATGCCACCATTTGCAGTGCCTTTCAACTTAATGCCAAAGCACCCAAGCTACAATTTGCAGTAAGTAGTGTCTTTCAACTTAAAGCCAAAGTCACCATTTGCAGTAATAGTGCCTTTCAACTTCAAGCCAAAGCTCCCAAGCTACAATTTGTAGTAAGTAGTGCCTTTCAACTTCAAGCCACAATTTGCAGTAAGTAATGCCTTTCAACTTCAAGCCAATGCACCCACGCCCCCATTTGCAGTAAGTAATGCATTTTAACTTCAAGGCATTGCACCCAAGCCACCATCTGCAGTAAGTAGTGCCTTTCAACTTCAAGCCACACCCAAGCCATCATTTGCAGTAAGTAGTGCCTTTCAACTTCAAGTCAAAGCTCCCAAGCCGCCATTTGCAGTAAGTAATGCCTTTCAACTTCAAGCCACACCCAAGCCATCATTTGCAGGAAGTAGTGCCTTTCTACTTCAAAGCTCCCAAGCCACCATTTGCAGTAATAGTGCCTTTCAACTTCAAACCAAAGCTCCCAAGCCACCATTTGCAGTAAGTAGTGCCTTTCAACTTCATGCCACCATTTGCAGTAAGTAATGCCTTTCAACTTCAAGCCATTGCACCCAAGCCACCATTTGCAGTAAGTACTGCCTTTCAACTGCAAGTCAAAGCTCCAAAGCCACCATTTGCAGTAAGTAGTGCCTTTCAACTTCATGCCACCATTTGCAGTAAGTGGTGTCTTTCAACTTCAAGCCACACCCGTCACACGCAAGCCACCATTTGCAGTAAGTAGTGCCTTTCAACTTCAAGCCAAAGCAACCAAGCCACTATTTGCAGTAAGTAGTGCCTTTCAACTTCATGCCACCATTTGCAGTAAGTGGTGTCTTTCAACTTCAAGCCACACCCAAGCCATCATTTGCAGGAAGTAGTGCCTTTCTACTTCAAAGCTCCCAAGCCACCATTTGCAGTAATAGTGCCTTTCAACTTCAAACCAAAGCTCCCAAGCCACCATTTGCAGTAAGTAGTGCCTTTCAACTTCATGCCACCATTTGCAGTAAGTGGTGTCTTTCAACTTCAAGCCACACCCAAGCCATCATTTGCAGGAAGTAGTGCCTTTCAACTTCAGAAGTAGCTTTAGAACCAATAGACATTTTTTGCAAGCTTTAGAACCAATAGACATTTTTTGCAAGCTTTAGAACCAATAGACATTTTTTTGCAAGCTTTAGAACCAATAGACATTTTTTTGCATGCTTTAGAACCAATAGACATTTTTTTGCAAGCTTTTGAACCAAGAGAGACACCTTTTGCAAGCTTTAGAGCCAATAGACATTTTTTGGAATCTTTTGAACCAATAGACATTTTTTTTGCAAGCTTTAGAACCAATAGACATTTTTTTGCAAGCTTTAGAACCAATAGACATTTTTTTGCAAGCTTTAGAACCAATAGACATTTTTTTGCAAGCTTTAGAACCAATAGAGACACTTTTTGCAAGCTTTAGAACCAAGAGACATTTTTGCAAGCTTTTGAACCAACAGACATTTTTTGCAAGCTTTAGAACCAATAGACGTTTTTTTTGCAAGCTTTAGAACCAATAGACATTTTTTTGCAAGCTTTAGAACCAATAGACATTTTTTTGAAAACTTTAGAACCAATAGACATTTTTTTGCAAGCTTTAGAACCAATAGACATTTTTTGCAAGCTTTAGAACCAATAGAGACACTTTTTGCAAGCTTTAGAACCAATAGACATTTTTTTGCAAGCTTTAGAACCAATAGACATTTTTGTGCAAGCTTTAGAACCAATAGACACTTTTTTTGCAAGCTTTAGAACCAATAGACATTTTTGCAAGCTTTAGAACCAATAGAGACACTTTTTGCAAGCTTTAGAACCTATAGACATTTTTTGAAAGCTTTAGAACCAATAGACATTTTTTGCAAGCTTTAGAACCAATAGACATTTTATTGCAAGTTTTAGAACCAATAGACACATTCTGCAAGCATTTTAGAACCACTAAGGGCACTTACATTTGAGTAGACATGTGTTCAGTGTTATTCACAGCTCAGAGAAACGTGACCCTCTTCCTCCATCTTGAAGAGACTGTGTGGCACACCACTTCCTGGTTTTATAGTCCCTCCCCCCTTCCGCCAGCGGGGGCAGCAGAGAGAATGGGAAATTTCGTAAAAACATTAATATCTCTGTCATTTTTAATCGACGGGAAAAATCCTCGGCACACATGCGGCGGAGGGGGGCTCTGAGCAAGGTGGCCAAAAACGACGGCCGTAGGTGGCGGCGTTCTCTTGGAAATCGCAGCACAGAAGGCCAAAACCGGTCAAGAACAGACTTTTAGTAATATAGATTACGGTCACTCTTTGCCTTTGACCATTTATTACAAGATTATTAATTAACCTTTTCTTGTTTTTTATATCAATGTGAACCAAAACCTGTGGCTCATCACCTTTTCCCTTCTGGATACTCTTCACCATTCAGCAACATCATTGACCCTCAACCCTGGCACCTTGAGGGAAAATACCATCCAAACATCACATCTATGGCCACAGAAGCACCAGTCTGACCCACTCCACCCCCTCCCGAACAACTGCATCCTTTATCACCACTGCTCTCTCTCTCTCTCGCCCTCCCCTCTGTGCAACTGAGCCACTCGTGGTGTGAAGCTCCTGACTCTGGCTGCATTCTCATGAGGAACTGATTGTTAATGTCTCTGTCAAACGCACTCAACAAGCCAGCACGTTTTGGCAAGAGAATACATCACCGGCTTACTTTATGCTTGTGGGCACAACTGGTTGTGTGATAGAAGAAATCGTCTGAGGCCAGGGGTTTGTAGTAATGCAGAAAGTCGTTTTGCTTATAGCAGATGCAACGTATCATTACCCCCTTCTTATGTATGGCAGAGCCTTTGCATGTACTGTTCGTGAATCGGCTGGAGGAATGTCTCTGTTTATTCTCTGCAGTTTACACAGTTCTCACATTTATCATGCGCTATCTGATGACTCAGGCCTCCTTTGCTTTTCTTCTGTGTTTTTCCACTAAAATTGAACATGCACCAGAATTCCTTCAGGAAACCACGGTCTCTACTTTACAGGGGGAGTGAGGGATTGCAACCCTGATAACAAGGTAATGGGAGGAGGAATTGTCCTTCAATTGAAGGAAAACAAACCAAAATGAAATGCAAAGTTTCCTTTGTCACATGAAAACAGACACTGTGAGATGGTCAGCAAATGGAACAAAATCTATCTTCACCTGATCTCCATGCACAACGTGTTTCCATTTTCCCAGAATAAATCGAAAGCTTTCAGCACACTGCTGGTAAAATGTTTTCCTTTTCATTGCGAAGGTGTATAATTAGTGACCAATCCAAATTGTTTATTTTGTGCTGCTATAAACTTGCATTTCACCCCTGCTATCCTTTCCCAACCCCTTTAGTCTACTTTTTATTTGAAATGAGCAATTCTATAGTTTGTGTAGGAAAGAACTGCACTGAATTCCTGCTTTCTGACTTTAAAATCTATCCATTTAAAAAACCCCATAGGATTTGAACAATTATTAAATTGATCAGATTTAGAAAATGTCCTAGATTTAGAAAACTAATTATTTAGTAGAAAATAATTGAGAAGGTCATGCTGCTGATTAAACTAACTTAATTCTTAATAAACCTGGTGTTAAACAGGTACAAAATGTATTGATCAGATAATGAACCAGCATGTAAGATATCAGGCATTGAGAAAGACATGATGTATGCATGCCATCAGACTAAATTATTTTTATTTTGTGGACCAAACTGGTAAGCAAAATGACTTGCTTTCTAAGTGAAGTAAATGTGGTGATCATTATGTTACGACGTCTGAATAAGAATTATTGCTGTGCTTAAGGGTGACCCTCGGGATATTGTATTTGAATGAAGTTGTGCAACTTAGAATTTTGATGATCTGAACTTTAGGTTCATTAACATGAGTCATTTGTGGAAACCCACTTAAATTTAAATTAGAATTCAACTTCGCTCATAATTAAATCCAGATGAGACTGGGTAAAAAAAATTAAAATGAGAGAGAAAGGCTTGACGTAACATGATTGATCATAATAAAACTGAAAAGCAGCTAATTAAATAGTAGAAAGACACCTGGGTGACTCAATCTAAAAACAGGTGTGGAAATCACAATGAAAAAGTAATCTGGGCTTATTTCTCTGATGCAAGCAATCCACCAGATTCATGCCTGAATAGGTATAGCTTGTCCGAATCTCTTACAGGAGAAATGCATTGTGCTTCCAGCTGGCTTTCTGGAAATATTTCTGAATGGGGTGGTATTCAAGGGTAGCACAGCTTGGCAGAGATTGAACTACATGGTTCACTGGTACTGGAGGTTATTTACGCTGCAAGAGATGAAATATATAGGGGATATTCCCTTCCTCTAGTGACAAACGTATCTGGCTTCAAGGGTCAGGGCCTGAGTGCAGTTGAATGACCTTACTGGCACAGTCAAAGGCAATGAGTGATACATCAAAGCATACCCTCCATAACTGCACAACTGGCCTCCATTACTTTTGAAGGCCCTGCACATCCAACATTCACTGCTTATCAATCGTTCTCTTTTCAGGCCACATCAGGTAACCAACGAGTTCCATTTTTACAAATGTTGATTTTTGGCAAAAAGTAAGAAAATACACAAAAATCATTCCATATGATAACCATACCTCCACAGTGCAGTCCTGAATGGCATAAAAAACACAAAACACTGACAAGAAAGAACAATGACTAAAAGTGGAGAGAGGGAGTAAACTAGTTCTGCCATTCATAGGAACAAACATTTGTAGGCACTTTTGAATGTAATAATATTATGGGTGTTAATTTGTACATTTGGACATCCATAAATCAGGCTTTCATAAGCTGGGATGTCATGTAGATGAATTGAATGCTGCACAGCTTTAAGATTCATTCCCACATTTGAAGCATGCATACATTGCCAGCTTTTCAACCATGACAAACATATAATATAAATGTGTCTCAAAACTTGTTCCATGCCATGTGGCCTTTGCCCATTCCTCCAGTCACACTACACTGGGGGGATTGCCCATGGGTTTATTTAAGTTGTGGTCAGTGGCGGACTGGCCAGGGTGTCAGCTTGCCCAATGGCAAGTGGTCCCCTGATGAAGTGATAGCAAGTGATGGCAAGTGGGCCCCTGTTAAATGATAGCATTGTAGTTGTGGGTGGGCCCCCTTTGTCTCCTGGCAACCAATATTTTTAGACCCAGTCTGCCACTGCTTGTGGTGGAAGAGTTCTCCCAATTATCATTGGTAAAAAGAGGTCATGGATGCATGCATGACCTTGCCCCAAGACAAAAAGAATGCACTCAAATTCCCTTCCAAAATTAGGTAAATGTAAATTTCCGAGCATGCCCTGAGAATAAGCAATGCTAGACTGTCCAGAAACTCCAAAGTCCAGACTAGGTCTTTCAGCACAAAACATTCTGCTCCCATTGAATTTAGCACGTTCAAGGAACACCTGAAACATTTGTCGAATCCAACACTGTGTAGTAGTCAATGAATGATTTGTTGATGAACTGTTTAAGTATAGCCGTTTGGAGTCCTTCCTGTACAACATAGCACAAGGAAAAGTACAGCACTGGAATCGGACCTTCAGCCCACAATGTCTATGCAGAACATAATGCCGAGATAAACTAATCTCAAATGCATACGCGGGATCCATGCCCCTCCAGATCCAGTGAATTGAAGCCGGATACTAACTATTGTAGTTGCAAAACACTTCATCTCAAGGTAATGGCTGGTGTGCCTGTGTCACATGTCTACGTATGGAATTGATGTGTTATTGGAGTTGATTTACTACCCATGGCGTAATGTAATGGGAACCGTGAATCTGAATCTTGTGATGTGAGACTCTGCCACTTCACCAATGAGGGAGAAGAAAAATGAGCAGGTCAATAGTGATGGCATAGATCATAACTTCAAAAAATGTTACAGTAAAACGTTATGGCTGAAAGTTCATGATATACTGAGGTTGGACTACTAAGAAACTCCAACATAATCCGAGGAGAATTTGTGACTCGTGGTTTGGGAACAGCTCCATCCAAGACCACAAGATATTGCAGAAATTTGTGGACTTAGCCAGACCACCATGCAAACCAAAATCTCTTCCGTGGACTCCAACTATACCATACATCACATTGCCTTAGCAAGACCACCAGCCTAATCAAGGATTATCTTAACCTGGACACCCCCCTCTTCTCCCCTCTCCCATCAGGCAAGAGGAACAGAAGTTTGAAAACGTATACCTCCAGATTCAGGGATAGTTTCTTCCTAGCTGTTATCAGGCAACTGAACCGTCCTCTCACTAGCTGGAGTGCGGTGCTGTCCTCCCATCTACCTCATTGAATACCTTTGAACTATCTTTAATCGGACTTTATTGTACTCTATCTCGCACTAAATGATATACTCTCTATTCTGTATATGTACACTGTGGACGGTTTGCATCCAATCGTGCATCGTCTTTTCGTTGACTGGATAGCATGCAAATAAAAAGCTCTGCACGTACACCTCAGTATACGTACTTTATTGTCACGTACACCTCAGTATACGTGACAATAATAAACTAGACTAAATTAAACCGAACAAGACTTTAATGGGAGAGTGCCATTTTATGACAGAATGGGTCCTCTGATTGCCACAGCAACCAAGAAATCAGATGTCATTGATCTTTATTGATGAGTCCCAAAGATGTGAAGGTTTGTAGGTTAATTGGCCTCGGTAAATTGCCCCTTGTGATAGGGAGTGGATGTAAAAGTAAGATAACATTGTTATCTTACGTTCAGTAAGATAACATTGAACTAGTATGAATAGGCGATTGATGGTTGGCATGTGCTCAGTGGGCCAAAGGGCTTGTTTCCATGCTGTATCTCTTAACCAAATGAGTGAGTTGCCCACTCCCCAGCCTTAAATTGAGCTGTTGAAAACAAAACTAATGTAGATGCTGGAAATTTGAAACTGAAAATGTTAGAATTATTCAGTAGGTCAGGCAGCATCTATTAAGAGAGAGATGGAGTTAACATTTCAGGTCGATGAAGAGTTCTGATGAAAAGCCAATAACCTGGAAGATTATCTCTGTTCCTTTCTCCAGAGATGATCTGCTGATGTTCTTAGGCATTTTCTGTTTTATTTCGAATATCATTTTGTTTGTTTTTCCTGTATTAGTGGGAATATCTTTCCTTCTTTAAAATCAGAAGTAAATTTCTTCAGTAACCTCGCCTGCTTCCCAAAGATGATTCTCGCCTGATTCGCACCCGCATCGGTTCACACACAGGACAAGACACCATTGCCCCACAAGGGAAATCGCCCTCCACTGATATGTTAATTTCAGATGAACACAGAAGAATGGGAACTCCTAGTGTAGGAAGCTACTTCACTGGTCAACAGTTACCCTGTCAGGGGAGCATGGAAGTTCCACTCTTTCAAAGCAAAGAGGAAACATGCAAACAATGAACAGAATCTAGTTGTAAACTTATGGTTCAGATTGTCTCCCACCAGAACAATGACGAATCTCTCACTAGAATAACTGTAACCCCTGAAGAATTTCAGTCCCGTCTTCAGCAGCGCAGAACAGTGGCACAATTTGTAAATCCGCTGCCTCACAGCACCAGAGAATTGAGTTAAATCGTGACCTTGGGATCTCTCTGTGTGGAGTTTGCAAGTCCTCCCTGTGACCACGTGTCTTTCCTGTGGGTGCTCCGGTTTCCAACCCCCCCTCCACCACATCCCAAAGACGTGCAGGTTGGTGGGGCAGGGGGGAGAATTAATGACAATATGGAGAGAATAAATTTGGATTAGATGCGTGTAAGATTAATGTAAATGGGTGGATGATGGTCAGCATGGACTCAATGGAACAAAAGGCTTGTTTCCATGCTATAACTCTCTATGTTAACATTCCATGGGTAAACTGCTAGGCTAGAGAACACAGCCAAAAATATGACTAATGTCCAATTCATGGGAACTAAGATAAATGAAGGATAAATGACAAAACATGTAGACCATATATCTATATATGTCCAAAAATCATGTTTCGTCTTAAATCCCTTTTCGTGATTTTTTTTGTCCCCTTCCTGAAGGAAGAAATTAATTCTCCGTACCTCTAGCCTACCCGAGAACTGTGCACTATGCAAATTATTTTCAACATGGAGATGCAGAAGGCCAAATAAATGCTATGTATCCTGAAACATGAATCTGGCAAATCACCAAAATGTATTCAAATAAAATAACCCTAGAATCATAGAATCATGGAAAGTATATCATGGAAAAAGGCCCTTTAGCCAACGGAGTCTGCACTAACCACCAAACACACATTTTCTTCACTAATCCAATCCTAATCCATTTTATTTTCCCTACATTTCCATCAGCCTCTCCCCAGCTTTCATTACTCATACAAGAGTCAAGAGAGCACAGGGTCAATTTATAGTGGTCTATTAATTTACCTACTTGCTCATTTTTTTGGGGGGTTCAGATGGGGGAGGATATCAGTGATCCACGCAGTCGCAGGGAGAACTCACAAACCATACTCGACTGCTTAGGCCAGGATTGAACCTGGGTCGCTGTTCTCTTTCGGAATACTTCAATTAAGATGGTTTAGATGAGAAAAGCATGATAATTACGATGAACCCAAGTTGAGAATGCATTAGAAGCCTTTCCATGATCCCTAGGCACTGCAAAGAACTATGACGTATATCACCAGCTGCTCTGCACTAACAGAGCATTCAACAACTACACAAAAATAAAAGATTTCTGAGGCACAGGTTTTAGTATGAGCACTAATGCATTTTCAATTTACCCTTTTTCATTCAATTTTGGGATGACTGCACAAAATAAAATGGCTCTGATGGTGACTGATTTTGGCAGTGCTCATTTCTGGCCTTGACAATAATGCAATATTTGAGTTCTGTAAGAAGATAGTTTCCAATAATTTAGAAATAGATTTGTCTGTTTCTCTCTGCAGTCTCAGCTAATTTTTCTTTGTCGCCACATAAATCAATGATTGCCGCCATTTGGGTTGATTGATGTGCTGGCTGCTCTTATTGTTCATGCTCTCTGGTCTGCAAACCATCTAGTCACCAGTTTAGATGCTGCTCCAATTGTGGACCTGATGCTGCAAATTGAACGAATGTTGCATTTCTTCCTTTGCTCCTTCTACAGAGATGCTGTCTCAGAGCACCAGAGACCCATGTTCGTTCATGACCTCAGGTTCTGTCTGTGTAGATTTTGTTCATTCTCTCTCAGACCCTTGTAGGTTTCTTTTGGGTGCTCCAGTTTCCTCCCACTTCCCACGACATTCAGAGCTGCTGGTTATTGGTTTCTGTAAAATTGCTTCTCATGTGCAGGCACTGGATGCGAAAGTGGGTTAACATAGAACTAGTGTTAATGGGTGATCAATGATTGGCGTGGACAATGGGCAAGTTGTTTCTCTAAACTAAGCTACAAAATGAAGCATGACATCCGAGGACAA